>NC_056728.1:964113717-964183717 GCF_019279795.1 Protopterus annectens
CAAAACAAACAGTGAAACTTGAATGTAAAACAACATATTACTCAAAGTAAGTCTTGTCTACAAGCTATCTCTTCCTTCCTACAAACATTGAAAAACAGTAGTAACAAATTAAATATAAATTCAAATAAAAACATCCCTGCACAGTCAGAAACCAACAAAAAATTGTTTAGATAAGCACTGGGAACCAAACACAAAGTAAAGTTATTGAAAATAATTCAGTATTTTGGTGTTCATAGTTTTAAAATAAATGAAAAAAGGTGAGATCTCATTTTGCCCTTTCACAGAGGTCATAATGCCAGAAGACAATGGTAAAAGAGGGACATGACGAGAGTATGGGGAGAGGAGAACAGTATCTACATGGTCTGGACCTTAAACATTGCAAGGAAAAACAATCAGAGGGCATATTTTCAATAAAATTTTAAATGAGTGTATTATTTAAGAGACTGGGGAAAAGGGTTCAGAAATATCTTTTCAGTAGAATGAATGGTATGACCATCATTCACCATCCCAGCAGAATAGTAAGTTCAGGAAAAAAAATAGTCAAGTCTATATGGGATGGAATAAAGGGACTGTGGAGATTCACACAGTATCTAGGATGGCCACAGAGCCCGTAGAAATTGATATTACAGCTGGCATCAAGGAACTGGCAGATGAGGTTAATCAAGTGATTCTTTTCTGTTTGCGTAGGCTTTATTTGTTATTTTTATTTTTTTGTAGCCGTCAGTATTATTTGACATTAAATCAGAGTACAATTTTTCTCTTTCAGTACTTTGTTTTACCACAATGTCTCAGAAAACCATGAAGACCACCCATTACATTGAGCTGGGAAGTTATCAGTACTGGCCTGTACTGGTGCCACGTGGGATACGTCTGTACACTTATGAACAGATTCCAGTCTTCTTAAAAGATAATCCGTATATAACTGATGGTTACAGGGCTTATTTACCTTCCAGCCTTTGCCTAAAAAGGTAAGTTGATTTTGTTTTCAAGGATGTAAGTAAGCAACTTAAAACTTTTAATGTTTTGCTTGTGTGTGTGTGTGTGTGTGTGTGTGTGTGTGTGTGTGTGTGTGTGTGTGTGTGTGTGTGCTTGCGTTCATGTGCTTAAAATATTCTGTGGTAGTAATTGAAGAGCATGACTGCACTACAGTTGCAAAAAAGAAAGTCACTCGCAAATGGTCCTGTGTGGAGTAGTACTATGGTATTGCATTACTTTGTGTGTATGTGTGTGTGTCTGTATTAGTGCATACTTAAATATAAATACATGTAGCTATGTATGGATGCTTGTATATAGATGTGAGCATACACTGTGTGAGTTACTGTATAGACACACGCATATAAGTAAATACTAAACACACACACACTCGCTCACTGACATAAAGGTTGCTACATATTCATGTCTTGATGCATTCATGTGAATGCGTGTACATATCCTTGTGTATGACTTTGTCTATATACTTTTACCTGTATGCATTAAAACACATATTTGTGTATATACCTGTATATCTGCAAATGTTTGTCTGTGTACGGTCAAGCATGTATGCATTTGTGTCTGTGTACATGCTCACATATACCTGTGTGCCTCCCTGTGTATATTTATGTGCATGTGTTTCATACCTACTTATGGTGTGTACATGCCTGTTTATCAAGCTTGCATATGTACATATGTATATATACTGCTGTAGATTGATGTTAATATGGGAATGTGATTTGTGTGCAGGTGTGTCTGTGTGTAGAGAAACATATGCATTATGTACAGCACATTCATGCAATGACAAGATGATGATGAAGGGTTTCAGCAGTGTGGATTTTCCTGAGCTGCACAAGAGGATCAAGGGCGACTTAGGAAATTAGGAGGAAATTAAAGGACTAAGCAAGCTAGAACTATGTGTTGGGTCTGAAGTTATCAGGGCTATGGGCAAGTGCATAAGGATGATTTAAAAAGAGACGAATGCCAGTGAGGCTGTACATTACCTCTTAGGGCAAATAAGACCTACAAGAGGTGAAAAGGAGGGAGGAGCGAGTAGAAGAGACAGTACACAGATGCAGCAGAAGAGCAAAAATATATTAAGGGTGGCAGAGGTACAAGTTGAAAGGGAGTTGGCAGAGGGGATCCAGAAGAACTAAAACATCTTTTTTGGATATACAGTAGAAAGGACGAAGTGCAGGGCATACTTAACAAAGTAGAGTAAAACTGAGAGGGAGGCTGTTGAAAACTTGAAAAACAGTTTTCCCAAAAGAAAGCAGGGAGGAGGTGCCATGCCAGAAGTAAGGAAGAGAATGAGAGACAGGTCATAGAAGACTGTGAAAAGTATCCTTCACAAATGAAAGTAAGAGGGGAGGTGAAGTATTAGGAGAGAGGCAGAGCAGAGTAAGGAGATGAAAAGACTTTCACCAGGGTAGAAAAGGAGGACATTCAGTGGGAACTAACTGCTCTTAAGAAAGGTAAATTATAATGATATACTGCTACTTCCTAGAATCCTCAAGACTCTAGTCAGTAGGTTGACAGAACCTTAAATTTTCAGATTCTACATATTAGTTTCCCCTCAAGTGTTTGGCATTGCTCTGTACAGACTCCGCCACCTTGAGTGACGAGTATATAAGGAAACAGCTCCAGTACTTAGTAATAATGACCATCCCTCCTGGCATGTCTAAAGGTCAGTTCCCTGTGCTTTCTCCTATTATCCTGGTGAACCTGGGCATTCTGAGGCAGTGTAGCAACTGCTTCATGTACACAGACAACCCTCTCCTCTTACCTCCCAACACTCAGACTTGTGAGAGATGCTCTTGTATATCCAAATTGGAAGCCATGCACTCTCAACCCAAGACCAGAATAGCTGGTCAAGAGAAAGTCAACACCTGCACCACACCACATAGCCCTCCAGAACACCCACCATCACAGCTTTTGCATAAAAACACAAATCACACACCCACCTTCACAGAGGCTTTCAATAGAAATCTACTTAAGCAGCAGAGACCTCCAAGGCAGAAATGCACTCAACCACCACAACACAGCACAAATTACAAGACACATAGCTCACCTACAGTGTGTGCCCCTCAACCTAAGCCAAAACAGCTTGCCCAGTACACTAATTATAGGTGACTCTGTAGTGAGGCACACTGATGTCCCACTCACTAGGTTGAATAAGGAGAAGGTAACATCTGTCTGTCAGGTGCCAGAATCCGGCACATAACACATGCACTCAGGTCACTCAACAACAAGTACAAGTGTGACTCTGTCACTGTCCATGTGGGTGTGAATGATCTGAGTTGCACCTCCCTAGACTACATGAAAAGAGACATGGAGGAGCTCTTGGATTGTGGCCCAGGCAGGTATGACCCTAGGCCCTGAGCAGCATCCTACCATCACCCAGAATGATACCGCAGTACAAGCAGAAAATGACTGACTTCAACAATTGGCTGTTTCTGGTGTCATTCTAAGGGTATCCAGTATCTGTCTGCTTGGGATGACATGATTGACAGACCTCAATGCTTTGCCAGAGATGGCTTGCAGCGGTCACCCCTGGGTTTCTGGATACTGGCTAAGGCTCTTGCCATCCCTATAGTGCCTTTTTAGGCGATGTTCCAAAGACCAAATTAACACCGTAACAGCTATAAATAAAAGCTGAGGGTCATGCTGCTCAACTCTAGAAGTCTAAATCTCAAGGTACACTTGCTCAAAGCACTCCTCAAAATGGAGAACATCAACATTTGTGCTGTAGTAGAGACCTGGTTTAAAGCAGCAGAAAGCATCCCTACGCTACCAGGCTATAACTCATCCCACACCTTTCGGCCCCAGAACATGGACCAAAGCTCCAAAGACAGTGGTGTTTCCATATTCATAAAGGATATGCACACCTCCAGACTAGTAGCCCAGCATAATGCATCTGAGATACTTCAGGTACAACTAACATTGGGTAAGACAGCGATTCGGGTCATAGCCTGCTGTAGCTTCATAACAGTGTCCCAAGACTCGCTCCACATTCCTAAGCACCCTGGAAACTATTAGGCTCCAACCCAACACACTCATACTAGGTGACTTCAGCTACTCCATCAAGTGGGAAAACTACTCATGCACCAATTCACTGGCCCAATGCTTCCTGGCATTTATCAGTTCCAATGCCATGGACCAGCTCATTCTTACCCCCACTAGAGGAAGCAACATTCTTCACCTGGTTAGTACTAACATGGGCAACTATTGTTCTGCACCAATAGTCAATTCCTCCCTGGTTAGCTGTGACTGCAAACTAATCACCATGGAAATCCACATCTCACCCACACCCCCCACAAAGGTAACCACCATGAAAAATTTCTCCAAAGCAGACTTTGGACTACTAAAAACAGAGGTGGCTAACTTCATGGCACTCATGTCAATGGAAAATAGATGCATGACTGCCGAATCCTACACCAGTGAACTGTACGAACACGTACATAAATGCATGGAACTAGCCATACCCAACAGAACCATGACGCTCTCCTCCAAAGAAAAAAAGAAAGCCAATCTGGTGGTGCCCTGCCATTAATAAACTCTACAACTGAAAGATGAAACTGTTGCAGAAAAAGGTGAAGTCCCAAGACTGGAAAAACACTCTTATTAGCTTCAACAAAAAGTTGAGCTCCCTCATCAAAACCTCTAAAGCCAGCTATGAAGACAGAATTGCAGAAGACACTAAAACAGCTACAAAGCCTACTATAATTATATCAAGAATCTTCACGGCAATACCCAGGTTTGCTCTGAGTTACTGCACAATGGTGCCTCCTGTACTGAGCCAACAAATACTGCCAACATACTGGCCGACAGATTCAATTCCAACTTTACCCCTCTCTCCCCCCAAAAGGACCAATCACATTACCAGAGAAATGCCAGGCACCCAGCATTACTGCAGCACAGGTTAAAGCTGCATTGTCCCAGGCCAAGAATACAGCTTCCATGGAACCCTAGTGCCATTTCGAAAAAGAATGTTTTGTTTGAAGATGTAAGGAATGACGGGGGTCCACAGGGTCATTTTACCGCACAGGAAAATGGTTCGTCTTCTAGTTCAGACAAAAGCAAGAAGGGACGGAGGTGGTAAAACAAAAGAAAATGACTGTGGTTTTTCTCGTCTGAACCAGCATGATTCTTTTCAAAAGGACATTCATGTAGGGAGACATACAGGTAATGTTATTTCCAACAGTACTAGTGACTTTAATGATGCTTTTCGTAACAGTATAACATCCTTTTCTTTAAGTCAATCTCATGAAAGTAATCAATTGAGTTATCTGACTTAAATTTAGATGTGCATATATATAGTGTTTTTTTGAAAGGCATTAAATTTATACCCACGTTTCTTCCTACGTTAGGGGATATTTTACCTGAAGTGGGTCATATTTTTAGGAAGCTCAATTTAAGAGTATATTATGGCAACAAACCCGAACGGGCGGAAACAAATGTAGAGGATGATTGAATTTATCCATTTACGAACATGAATTTTGTGAATTCTTTGTTGATGATTCTTGTGTGAATTAATTTGATGATGCACATGCAGTTGAACACACAGGAGAGGGATATAGTACAGGCTATGGCAGACTTGTTGTCCCCAATGTTCCTAGTCTTAGTTCCTTTTGTCCCCCCAGAGTACCAGCAGCAATTAATTTGTTTGAGAAAACCCTATGTAAGCAAATACAGGTAGAGTACAAGAAGTTTTGCAAGGTTCCAAGAAAGTTTAATCTTAGTAAAACGGAACGAGAAGCAGTAAAATTCTTGTGCCGTAAGAATGACGTTTATGTTTACTTACAGGCAGACAAAGGAGGCAATTGGGTCATCATGACAAAAGAGAAATATATGCAGATGGCCCATGCCTTGTTGTTAGACAAAAAAGTGTATCAAAAATTGCACATGTCCCCTTTAGACAGCTTCAATAATGTTCTGTTAGAATTACTTGAGCGGGGTGAAAAATTGGGATTCTTCACCACCCAGGATGTGAAAAAATTGTTTATTAAAAATCCTAAGTTAGCTAGATTTTTTTGTAATTCCCAAGATACACAAGGATATGTTGAACCCATCGAGTAGGCTGATAGTTTTGGGGATGGTTTATTATTTACAGCATTTGAGGACATTTTTAGATGCACATTTAAAGAATTTCATGTTAAAGGTCCCTTCACATATCAGAAATAGCAAAGATTTTTCGGATTTAATAAGTGGTATGCCATGGCAAGATGATTTTTATTGGGCATGCTTGGATGTTAAGTCATTGTACACCAATATCAGTACTAAATGGGGCTTAGAGGCATGCGCCAAAGTCATGGGAGAGGGTCCAAAAACTTCTTTTGTCTTACATTTGCTAGAATTTGCTTTGACTCACAACTTTTTTGTTTTTGATAGTCAATATCACTTGCAAAAATCAAGTACAGCAATGGGGGCGGCGTTCGCGCTCTCATATGCGGATATTTTCATGGGGTGTTTTGAAGACAAGTATTTGTAATGTACTAGTTTTTTTTCAAACATCATGTGATGATTTTTAAACGTTACATAGATGATTTAGTGTTTATTTGTCGGGGGAAGAAAGAGATTTTGGTGTTTTTGTAGAAGAGCTGCATCAAAATGTGTTTGTCCTTGAATTTAGCTTTAGAACACATAGGGAAGTTATACAGTTTCTGGATGTTGAATAGTTGGTGGATAAAAGACATAGGATTTCCTATAGACGATTTATGAAGGTGACCGCAGTGAATAATTTTCTTTTCGCAGATAGTATGCACCCTACTCATTTGTTGAAGGCACTTCCCCATGGAGAATTTAAACGTATTGCTAATAATACATTTGATAAATTACAATTAAAGGGAGAATTTGCCAAAGTTAGACAAAAATTGTTAACAAGAGGCTATCCTGTGGCTGTTATAGATGAGGCTAAAAGAAAAGCATTTGGGTTTACACAGTCAGTAGGTGGCCCTACACAGAGGAGAATGGAAAGGAGATCTTGGGTCACAGAACCAAAAGAAATAGCAAATGCTTTATTCTTTGTTAATAAATATTCATATTTTTCTTGGATTATTCATGATTTAATCATTCGTTTCTGGCCCATGAGCAAACAAGATAATGAGGTAGGACATCTTTTTCCAGAGAAGATTAATCTAAAAGAGATTTTGAACAACAGTCCACATGGATATTTACATCATAATAAGGGTTCCTTTGCATGTGGCAGATGCAATGTGTGCAGCAGGATAAAGAACTTAGATGGCGAAAGCATAAATGGAAAAAGTTACAGTTCTTGTGGTCGCTTTAGTTGTGACACCCCAGGGGCAATATATATTAGGATGCAATTGTGTACTGTCTATGTGGTATATAGGCCAGACCAAAAGACCAGTAAAGAGGATTATGGAACATTTGGGTGACATCAAAAGTGCCAGAATTGAGAGCCCGGTAACTCTTCACTTTCATACCAAGCATGGTAGTTCTATGGATGGTTTAATTTTCAGTTTGTTAGCCAAAGGATCAGAGCAACCAGGTTTTGATGTAGTGAGGGAGCTGCGGGGGAACAGAGACCAGATATATCATCAATTTTGATGATATGTGGCCCAATGGTATGAATATTGAATTAGAGTTAAATGTTTGATTCAAGTTCAACAATTGTGCATAGTCATAAGCTATTAATATTACATATTTAATAAATAGAATATAGTAATTGTTTAATAGTATATTAATTTTTATATAAGTACAATGTAGTTTCATATGTTGGTTTTATTAATGGTGAATTTTTTGCACACAAGACATTAGCGTAGGTATGTAAAATGTTATTTTCACAAGCTTAAAACTTTGGGAGATTAATTGTGAATGGCTACTTAATTTCAATGTGTAGTTGGCAATTCAACTTGTATTTGTTAATTGATTGACTGATTGATTAATTGATTGTCTTATATAAGTTGACATCTTTGATGGTGAAGTTATTTCTTTGAAGGCTTGGTTAAGCAGTGGTACTTGAATCACCAGTAAAGAGTGGATATCTTTACCAGTGTCTCCGGTGTGAATTTTGTTTATTTCCAATGAAACCGACAGTATCCCTGGATGTGTTCTACATGAATTACAATGTGAACTGGCACCACATCTTTGTGTCCTGTTCAGTCACAGCCTCACCTCAGGCTTTGTCCCTACCGAATGGCGCACTGCTACAGTCATCCCTCTCCATAAAGGGGGAGCAACTAAAGACCCTGGGAATTATAGCCCCATTAGCCTGACGAGTCTGATATGTAAGGGTGTGGAGCGCATCATCATAGACCTAATTAACAAGGATTTAGGGAATCTTCAAACTCTAGATCCCACGCAATTTGGTTTTGTGAAAGGTAGATCATACTTGCTCAACCTGGTTGACTTCTTTGAGTCAGTTACCAGAGCTGTGGATGAGGGCAAGGCAGTTCATACAGCCTACCTCGATCTGGCCAAGGCCTTGGATACCATTCCTCACTCAGGAATTATTGATAAACCCACCAAACTAGGCATCAGCCCCTATATCACTAGGTGGGTTGCAAATTGGCTCATAGAACCCACAGTGTGAAAGTAGCGGACTCCAAGTCAGACTGCCAACCAGTGACGAGTGGAGTCCCACAGCGATTGGTCCTGGGTCCTCTCCTGTTTGACATCTACTTCTCAGAAGTCCAGGCCAACATGGAAGGACTCTGGCTGACCAAATACGCAGACGACTGCAAGCGGGAAGCCATTATTAACTCCCCAAGTGATGTAGACATCCTACAGAAAGGCCTCACTGAGACCAATGACTGGTGTTGAAACCATGGACTTAAGCTTCATGCCAAAAAATGCATCATCATTCCTTTTGGAAAAACTCAGTTCCCACTAATTGCCACATCGATGGGAGCACACTGAACACTGAAGGTGTTATAAGAGTTCTGGGGGCACAGGTTGACAGCAATCTCTACTTCCACCACCACATTGCCAATGTCCTTTGTGGCACATCTCATTACCAAGGGTTTTGCATCCAGGAAGAAAGAGGTAATCATCTCTCTCTACTCTTCCCTCATTAGGCCAATCGAGTATAATGCCCCATTTGGCATATACCTCACTAGACACATGCAGCAGCTGGAAAGGCCACAAAAGTACTTCATGAAGAGGATCCTAGGTCTTAAACATGTCCTACATGAACAGACTAAAAAAAAACTCCAACTATTCTCTGTCTCATAACGTCTACTAAGAGGTGATCTGTGCTTGACTTACAAAGCCATGTCTGACCCAGCTCTGTTAGAAATGCAACATTCTAAAGAAATCCAGATTGCTCTGCACCACACGCTCCAGCGACCTCATCCTCATTGCCATAATCAACAGAACATGCCAGAGGGACAGGTTCATAACCCAGTGACTTCCCATGCTCTGGATTAGACTTCCCATACATGTCAAGCACAGCACCTCACTGGCCCTCTTCAAGAGAAATCTTGATGAGTGGATGGGAAATAGAAAGTTCACCCCGGTGGATCACTGCAGTGGCTCTACTTGATAGAGGTACTGGGAACTTACGTTGGGTGGCACAGTGCCAGGGCACTTCTATGGGCTAGGCTTGTAAAGGCTCCAGGGCCATTAGCCTAGTACACATCTGTGAACCTATGAAATGAGATCTTCTATATATCATTTATGGCAAGTACGGAATGCAGCACAGGTAGTACCCCTCTAGGAGGAATGAAGTGGGAATAATACAGGGAATTACAGGGCTGTTAGTTAACAATAATGGGTGTTGAGTCATGGAGAGAATTCATAGGGGGGACTAGTGGGTGGTAAGCCATGGACAGAATTCAGAGGGGAAGAGTGCAAGGATTTCTAGAGGACATCAATCTTCAAGGCAGCAGCTGGCACAGATTTGTGATCAGATAGAGATATGCGAGTCAGATCTTCTCCAGTTTTGTAAATGGGTTACAAATGAACTTGGCAGGGTTACCGCCATTAGATATAGCCTTCCCAGATTTCAGCGCATCATACAAATTGGTCCCACACAGGCATCTGACAGGAAAATTGGAGGCAATGAGTTTAGGACCAAGACTTAAGGAACTAGATTGATTCATAACTGAACAGTCCGACACAGAGAGTTGTGCTGGGGAGGGTTGATAGTATGCATAAGCAGAGTGACTAGTGGGATACTACAGATGTCAGTTCTGGGTCCAGGACTCATAAATGTCTTTGTCTTTGAAATATCTGAGGGAGAGGAGAGCAGGATTAGCATGTTTACTAATACCACAATGACAGGTGCAGCAGAGTAGAGCCTGAAGTGTTTCGTAAAGCTCGCCAAGTAGTCAGAAGTGTGGTGTATCAGGTTTATTATTTTAAATATTGTATATTAAAAATACTGCACTTGAACCAAAACACAAATTTACTACAAATAGGTACTTCTCATTTAATTGAGAAGTGAATTGTCACAGCTAAAACATCTAAAAGTACATGAAATCAAATTATCAAATAAATGCCATGAAGACTACCAAAATAATGCCCGAGAACTGTAGCTAGGACATCTGGCAAAGGTGGGGGTGGGGTCTTCTCTAAGCCGAAAATTAGGGGAAAAAAATGCTCTTCTTAATGAAACTGTAACAATTGCAGAATTGCTTGCTGTAACATATAGTACTGTACTACCGCACTATCGGTAACTCCTAGGGAATTTCCTCCCTTCACCCTGCCCTTGCTAGACTGCTGTAATCTCCCTATACACCCTCTACTATGGAGGTGCTACCGCAGTCTATAAAATAACTCCAAGGTTGCAGAAAATGTGAGAAAACAGAAAAGGTATAAAACAAATAAAAAACTCACTTTTCCTCCTTTGATTCCTGTCACACAAAATCAAAGCTCGGTATGTGTGACAAACGCACGTTCCAAAATACTAAATATACTAATACGTATGTATTTATATTGTGTTATGTATCTGTAGCCATGTAAATATTTTATTTATATATATATATATATATATATATATATATATATATATATATATATATATATATATATATATATATATATATAGGTAGATATATAGCATGTATGTAATATGTAGATAGGAATACTAAAGTTTTGGCAAAACAAAAAGAAAAAAAACTTTCTCCTATGTTGTTTTGTGATGCATTGATACAATCATAAATCACCCTTTAAACTGTAGTGCTTCCTCCATAGCAACCCTGATCATCGGGTTGGAAAACTGGAATAAATGGCAAAAGAGCAGAAAATGATCTAGTAGCATTAATTAGACCTGCAGCTGACCACCAGGAACAGAGTGAGGTAGCACTGGGAACAGCACACAGAATGGTATTGGGTGTGTGTGTGTCTTTAAATTCCATAAGCAAAGAAGTAACGCATCAGTTTTCTAAGATTCTGTTTTGACCATACCTTGAATATTGTGTGCAGTTTGAGGCCTTAAAAGAATGGGAACATCAGGCTGTTCACAGGATTCCTGAAGAAAGCTGCCAAAATGTTAAGTGAGATAGAGGAGAAAGGGCATGACCATAGACAAGTGGATAATAGCTGTTATCACTAAAAATCAGAGGAGATGGGGACAAAATATTGATGTACAAGACTGCAGAAAAAGAACCCTTTGACTGAAAAAATAAACATATGTGTTCTTGATATCGATAGCCATGGTTAGGATTAACATTGTTTTTCTTGCTATATCTTTTTTTTTTTATTAAATAAGAAACATCTTTATTAAATTATCACATGACATAGGCAATCATACATTTATATGAATGAAAACAACGCATGACATAATCTTAGTTGCAAGCATTATATATCACAAGCCATATTTACATAATTTTAGTTGCAAACATTATGCATTACTTATAAGGTACCCAATCATTGTCAGTCAAAAATTACATATCTCATTCAAATCCTGCCTTCTTTTAAATTTATTCCTCTCCTGTATGTGCTGTTCCCACAATTCCCATTTTTTATGTAATTTGCCTCTCCCTTTTTCTAAAGATCCCAATTCCAGTTGTTTTATGTCCATTACTGTAGTCACTACTTTTAGTACCGTTTGTTTATTTTATTTATTTATTTATTTATTTATTTATTTATTTATCATTTGTTGACCGGGAAAGTCCGACTAGGTTCAACAGAGCCTGTTTTCAGCGGAGGCCCGGGGAGAAATGCTCCAGATGCATGTCTTTGGAATGTGGGAGGAAACCGGAGTACCCGGAGGAAACCCACGCGAACACAGGGAGAACATGTAAACTCCACACAGAAGGCACCCCAGCAGAGAATCGAACTGGAGAACCTCTTGCTGTGAGGTGACAATGTTAACCACTGCACCACTGTGCCGCCCATTGTTTAGACTTCAGTATCCATTTTTTAGTAATTGCTTTTTTGGCAGCCACGATAATTAGACTCAGAAAGGCCTTACTGTGTCTAGGCAATTCCGATTCTATATTGTAGCCCAGAAAAATCATTTCCCTAGGTACACCAATTTGCTTACCCAGTATCTCTGATAGTCGTCTGCAGGAAATATTTAAAATCTGCCAACTCATTACACTCCCAGAAAATATGTTCCCAATTACCTCTTAATTCCCATCACACTGCCAACATTTGCTGTCCACCTGTGGAAAAATACTCTGGAGTCTGCTTGGGGTATATCAATACCTATGTAAACATTTCCAGGCAAAAATCCTAAATCCACATTTTGTTCCATATTTGGGAGACATACATATATGCCCCATTGTTACTTTGTGAATTGCTTATCCAGTTTTTTTCCCAATCCTTTTTAATCTCCTCTGATCGATTCTTATAGTTATCAAGCAATATTTTATATGCTGTACTAATTATTCATGTTGTAACAGCAGCTTCTGTTCTAGATTCTACTAAATAATGTACCATTGCTGGTCTTTCGTTTAGGACCCCCTATTTCTTTCTCTTTGCGTATACTCTGATATCAGTCCTTGATAGAGAAGGCAATCTGTAGCCTGCAGTCCAATTAAATTCTTGACCTTTTCCCAGTCTGTTATCTTTCCCTCTAATTATTTCCTCCCAATACCTCGGTTCTTTTGGCAGTTATCCAATAAATTCCAGCCCCCTCTTATTTATTGTCTGTAACCCTAATTGGAGTCATCCCTTTCAGCAGAATCTCCTTTGTCAATCCCCGTGTTGGCTTAGTTCTTAGAATACTATCTGCTACTTTATGAATATAGTGTGCTGTATAATTATTGTTATTCTCCTTAAAGGTCTGCATCTAAAATCCCACTTTCTCCTGGTTTCTTGAGCTTTCCCCATTTCATCATCACTTTCCACTTTGAATTATAGGTTTCTGCTTGAGCTGTGTATAGGAGCCTTAACTTTGTAGTTCTGAATTACCTCTTAAAATTGGGTAATCAAAATCTGCCTTGTTATATTGGAAGAATTAGCTTATCCCACTTGACTGTTGCCATCTTCCCCTCCCAGACAAAATCCTTCATCTCTTTATTAATTGCTATCCACAACTTCTCTGGTTGCTAAAAATATGCCTGACTTTGTGTACAAGACTACAGGAATTTAAAACATTTTAACTGCTTGTATGTTACTATCCATATCCATGCAACAGAACTTCCAGTTTCTCAGTTTTTGTATTATCTTTTGTTTAGTCTTTCCAGGGTGGCAGGTAAGTATATTTGGGAAATCTTTTTTAAACCATACTCCTAAGTACTTAATTTTATTATGTCCCCATTTTCATGTGTGGGTACATAATTTACAGTTATTTCCTTTGTTTTAGCTTCATTCATTTTGTATCACAAAAAGGTGTGAAGCTGTCTCAAAATGTTCCACAACACTGAAATATCCTTTTCTGGTTTTATCAAGTATAAAATAACATCTGCAAAAAGAGCTTGTCTGACATACCAGCTATTTCCTTGAACTCCTGAGCTCCCTATTTTCTCTGCCAGTGGTACTAAGTGTATTGCAAACAACAAAGGGGAGCCTTAACTTTGTAGCGCTGAAATACCTCATCAAATCGGGTAATCACAATCCGCCTTGTTTATATTGGACAAATCAGTTTGTCCCACTTGACTGTTGCCATCTTCCCTTCCCAGATAAAATCCTTCAACTCTTTATTAATTGATTTTTAAATATCCCCTCCTAACCCTTTCTGCTTGTCCTGCTTGCTGCTGGTCCGCCCGTAGCTGGCCCTCGGTTGTGTTTCCTTGACCCCTCTTGTAGTGGCTACCTGCCCAGCAAATAAGCTCCAGTAAAGCTCCTCCAGGAAAAGGGAATCTGACTCTGCTACCTTTCACTAGGCAGCACCTGCTCTAAAACCATCTGGCCCTCGGTTGTGTTTCCTTGACCCCTCTTGTAGTGGCTACCTGCCCAGCAAATAAGCTCCAGTAAAGCTCCTCCAGGAAAAGGGAATCTGACTCTGCTACCTTTCACTAGGCAGCACCTGCTCTAAAACCTGCATCTGGCCCTCGGTTGTGTTTCCTTGACCCCTCTTGTAGTGGCTACCTGCCCAGCAAATAAGCTCCAGTAAAGCTCCTCCACGGACAGGGAATCTGACTCTGCTACCTTTCACTAGGCAGCACCTGCTCTAAAACCTGCCGATCTGGCCCTCGGTTGTGTTTCCTTGACCCCTCTTGTAGTGGCTACCTGCCCAGCAAATAAGCTCCAGTAAAGCTCCTCCAGGAAAAGGGAATCTGACTCTGCTACCTTTCACTAGGCAGCACCTGCTCTAAAACCTGCCGCATCTGGCCCTCGGTTGTGTTTCCTTGACCCCTCTTGTAGTGGCTACCTGCCCAGCAAATAAGCTCCAGTAAAGCTCCTCCAGGAAAAGGGAATCTGACTCTGCTACCTTTCACTAGGCAGCACCTGCTCTAAAACCTGCCGCATCTGGCCCTCGGTTGTGTTTCCTTGACCCCTCTTGTAGTGGCTACCTGCCCAGCAAATAAGCTCCAGTAAAGCTCCTCCAGGAAAAGGGAATCTGACTCTGCTACCTTTCACTAGGCAGCACCTGCTCTAAAACCTGCCGCATGTATGTACTTTTAGTACCACTACTTGTTTGTCACAAGATAACGCTCTGCCTCGTGGCTGCCAGCAGCTTGCCTTACTCAACACCCTACTCTCACCAGTGGCCGTTTCTGTTTTCCCACATTTTTTTTCCTCATCTCGACTAGCCTGTACTGCATAGCTATTACCATACACAGCCACTAGATGGCAGTATAAGTCTGCTTTCCCCTCTCTAGTTGTATTCCACTCATTAGGAATTCACCTCTAAGCTTACTATCCACTCCCTTGAATCTACCTCAAGTAATCTTACCTGTCCTACCCTGTGTTTTGTTCCTATTTTCTTAGCTATCCTGACTTATTTATACTTGCTTGGAGTTTCTGCTCTTTCATTTTTAGCCTCCTATCTCTCCCACTACTTACATTCTCCTGCTCTTCAAACACTGACCCCTATAGTGATTTATCACTATTAACCTATACTCTTTAGTTTTTAACTCTATCTGGACTCACTATATTTCTACAGACTCTCTCGAATCCATCCTTTTACATCCTACTATTTTCCTCTCCACTTTAAGGGCTCAGCTAACCCTGGGAGTGCTCCCAAACGGGCCTCCTGATTGTTTTTCTCCTGACTTTCTTTCTCCTTCTACACACTTATTTCCCCTCCCACTAGCTACCTCTACCTCCAGTCCATCTTTACTAAGTTCTAACTCCTCCCCCTTTCCGTGCTTAACACATTTTCCCCTCTAATCAGCTATCTCTACCACCTGTCCTTTATTCCGAGGTTTTTGCCCCTTCCCCCCTCCAATACCTACCCGCCTACAACTTTTCCCGCTCTGATATCTTTATATAGTCCCCAGTAGGCGCTATTTTTAAATATCCTCTTCTAACCCTTGCTGCTTGTCCTGCTTGCTGCTGGAGCGCCCGTAGGTAAGTGCATGTTTTTCTATGGTAATTTGTGATATTTAACCTGACAAATACTCTGTTGTCCTCTCTAATCAGCAGTATTACTGTAAACTGTTGTGGCACACTGTTTTTGGGTTTTAAGTGCCGATACCTATGAACTGCAGAGATCGCATTTTGCCTACGTCTAGCCTATGGTGACTGTTTCTATTTTTCATTACTCCAAGTCCACTATTTCACCTGCAGTTGAAATTAGATATATGAGTCGTAGGACTTCTATAATGTACTGCTGTTGCAAGTGAATTGTACATGCTGACATTCTGTGTTGTGTATTGTTAAAGTGCTTTGCCTCGCAGTTTTGATGCGTCAATAACACAGTATATCCATTTGTTACAATACTGTTATTTTTCTGAACTGCATTTGTAATTAGAAATACGACTTCTGTAAAGTCCTATTGTTGTAAGTGAAGCATACATGCTAGCATTCTGTGTTGTTATTCTTAAAGTGTTTTGACAAGTTGATGCGTTAATAGCACAGAAAGTCCATTTGTTATATATCTCATTTTCTGCCGAACTGCAACATCCGTTTCTTGTTTTCGGTTAAACCTTGCTGGCGTTTGAGCGTTGAGGCGAGCTGTATACTGTACTCAGTTTTAAAACCTCATGCCCGTATGTGGAGACAATATTCATGCTAAGTCTTTACCTGTATTGCAATTGGTATTTTAATAACCTCATAGATTAGGATATGCTTCTCAATTAGTAGAAATGTAGTTTTTTTCTGAACTGTTTAATATTGCAGCCCTTTGTCTGTTTGCTACCTTCTCTCTGTGTGTCTCTTTCCCTTTCTATATCCTTCACCTTACTTCTCCTTTCGCTCTTAGCTATCCTGACTTGTTTATACTTGCTTGGAGTTTCTGCTCTTTCTTTTATAACCTTCATGTCTAGCTTCAGCGGATTGTGTGTTGTTGATGCAGTACCCCCTTCTCTTACCTCCTCTTTCATGTTGGTGATTATAACCCGATGTGGCATTGCCTTCTGCACTTACTTATTCTGTTTTTCTGACTATTTCCTCAGCCCCTCTTCTCCTTGCTAACTTACAGTTGTAGCTATACAGTGTATCTTGGGTTACTTTTAGTCGCTTGACTAACTGTGTGAATCTTTTCCTTACAGCTGGCCCTCGGTTGTGTTTCCTTGACCCCTCTTGTAGTGGCTACCTGCCCAGCAAATAAGCTCCAGTAAAGCTCCTCCAGGAAAAGGGAATCTGACTCTGCTACCTTTCACTAGGCAGCACCTGCTCTAAAACCTGCGCATGTATGTACTTTTAGTACCACTACTTGTTTGTCACAAGATAACGCTCTGCCTCGTGGCTGCCAGCAGCTTGCCTTACTCAACACCCTACTCTCACCAGTGGCCGTTTCTGTTTTCCCACATATTTTCCTCATCTCGACTAGCCTGTACTGCATAGCTATTACCATACACAGCCACTAGATGGCAGTATAAGTCTGCTTTCCCCTCTCTAGTTGTATTCCCTATCCACTCCTTGAATCTACCTCAAGTAATCTTACCTGTCCTACCCTGTGTTTTGTTCCTATTTTCTTAGCTATCCTGACTTATTTATACTTGCTTGGAGTTTCTGCTCTTTCATTTTTAGCCTCCTATCTCTCCCACTACTTACATTCTCCTGCTCTTCAAATATAGTGATTTATCACTATTAACCTATACTCTTTAGTTTTTAACTCTATCTGGACTCACTATATTTCTACAGACTCTCGAATCCATCCTTTTACATCCTACTATTTTCCTCTCCACTTTAAGGGCTCAGCTAACCCTGGGAGTGCTCCCAAACGGGCCTCCTGATTGTTTTTCTCCTGACTTAGGGGTCCTAATCTTATAGCCCTATAACCACACCCCTTTCCCTCCCATCCTATCTCTCTCCTTCCGCCACATTACTACCAAGCCTTAACACCCAGTTACCTAAATTTCTTACATTACCTTTCTCCCTTACTTATACTTATCCTTTTACCCTACTCTATCTTCTCTACTCCACTCATTCTTTATTCTCTCTAGCATCAATTCATTTTTCCTACTTTTCAAAAGATCTACCACCCCTCTCCTGCTTGACATACTCACCCTCTCTCACTTGTACTTTCCTCCTTCCTCCTCACCTCTTGATAACTAAATAATGACTCCCTATATACCATCTTTGCCTTTACTCTCAATCTTACTCTTAACCACCCTTCTCTCCACATACCATCTAACCTTCTTTGAAATTTCACTTAATAACTATCAAAATGCTTCACAAAAACATACTTCTACTTTATTTACTTTCACATCATACTCTAATGTTAATTCCACCACTAGCTATCATCTACCTTTATTCCACAGGCTACATCACCTTACTTACCTCCTACAATCACACAAAAAAACCAAACCTCTCACACTTCTAAAGAGCAATCTTTTAACTAAACTAGTTAATCCTACCCTACAAGATGGGGACATACACCCCAACCCTGGCCCTAACTCCCCTCCTCCCCAAAACTGCTCACCTAACTATAACAAAAACTTCCTCATAGGGCACCTCAACATTCAAAGCATACACAAGAAAATACCATTCATCCATGCCCTCTTAGATATCCATTCTTTTGACATCCTTTGCCTCTCTGAAACCTGGCTAAACCCAGGCACAAACGACTCAGAGATTATACCCCAAGGTTATAATGTAGTAAGACATGACCGCTTAAAGGTGGCGGAGTAGCAATACTTTTCAAGAATCAACTTAACATCTCTACCCAACCAGCATGTCCAAACCAAGATAGCAAAATAGAAGCCATCATTATTAAACTCCAACTAAATGCCAAAAAAGCCGTTTACATTATATGCGTGTATCTTCCTCCAGGCAACAACATTCCAATATTAGAAGACTTTCTAAGCTGGGTTTCTACTACCTACCCCAAGAAACCATAATTCTTGGCGGCGTTAACATAGATTGGAACACTATCAATGATGTCAATCCCTCCTCTCATATTAACCTACACGGTTTCACCCAAACCATTACCTCAACTACAAGGGTCCATAAGCCCAGTAAGAGAGTATATTAGACTGGATACTCACAAATAAAGTAAACAAACAGTATCAAGTAGGTACTATGCCAGACGATGTCAGTGACCACTCCTAACCTACATTACTAGACAAAAATCAGAATGTGTTAACCTCCCAAATACTAGGCTAATTCGAACCATCAAACATTTTAACATAGACCTCTTCCAAGCTGAACTGAGAGCATGCAATTGGAATTGCTTAAAATCACTTCCCCTGGAGGAGGCAGTCTCATATTTCAATACTACCTTCTTATCCATACTTGATAAACATGCTCCTGGACGTTCTATTAGAGTAAAAACCAAAACAGCCCCATGGCTTACCAACAATACTAAAAACATCATTCAAACTAGAAACAGAGCATGGACAAAATGGAGATGCCATAGACAAAACCCTGATTTAATTCTTTTTCGCCAGCTTAGAAACTTAGCTAAAAAATCAATAATCTCTGACAAGAAAAAATACTACTGTGAACTTCAGGAAACTCATCTTAACAATTCTAAATACTTCTGGTCATCAGTAAATAGACTTCTCTCCCCAGGAATTGCTAAAACTCCATCCCCAATTAATGCTGACCCAGAAACCCCTCTCCAGACTGCTAATGCTTTCAACTCTTTTTTCTCTGAAACTATTCAATCCCTAGCCAAACAAATGAACACCAACAACTCTTATATTCCAAATAATATAGCTAACTCCTCCTTTAACTTCTCTCTAAAACCCATATCTACTTCTTTCATATATAGACTCATTCATAAACTGAAACCTTGCACCCCTTCTGCAGACAAGCTCCCTTCTCTCTTCCTTCAAAAAGCGGCCAAAGAAATAGCTTACCCTATATCCTTACTTATAAACAGAACTATCCAAGAGGGAACCATCCCTGACATCTGGAAAATCTCCTATATTATCCCACTACATAAAGGTGGTAACTCCCTTGACCTCTCTAACTTTAGACCTATCGCCCTTCTCTCACCCCTAGCCAAAATCATGGAAAAATGTATTCATCAGCAACTTGTACACTATCTCTCTCTTCACAACATAATAGCAAACTGTCAGCATGGCTTTAGACCTCACCACAGTACCACCACTGCCCTTCTTTCCTTCATAGACACTATCAACAAAAATCGTAACAACAATACTCTCTCTTCCGCTCTCTTCATTGATCTCTCTAAAGCTTTCGATATGGTCAACCACTCTCTCTTAATCAATATTCTTGAATCACTCTCTTGTGACAAATTTGCCATTAAGTGGTTTAAATCTTATCTTAACAACAGACAACAAGCAGTATTATGGGAAAACCATATCTCATCACTCTTGCCCATTTCCATCGGAGTTCCCCAGGGCTCCATTCTTGGTCCTCTTCTGTTCTCTCTCTTTATTAACGATCTACAGACTGCTATCCCTCAAGCTACCTGCATACAATACGCAGATGATTCTACCCTTATCTGCTCGGCACCATCCCCTACAGAACTGATCTCACTGACCCAAAATACCTTTAACTCCGTAGAAACATGGTTTTCTAACGTTTTCTCCTTCTAAATGCTAAAAAAACAAAACTCCTCCTCTTCTCCCCCACCACTCGATCCCCTTTAAACTTTACCATTTCCTCAAATAACGGTACTCTCATCTCACCTGATCTCACTACAAAGCTTTTAGGAATAACCATTGACAATAATCTCTCCTTCGATCAGCACATTAACAACAACATCAAATTAGTTAACAGAAAAATAGGATCCCTTTATCGCATCAAACCTTTTCTAACCCCAGCAACTAGAATCAAAATTGCACAATCTCATCTTTTATCAACTCTCCTATACGCCTCCCCTATTTATACAAACCTTAAGCAAAGTAACCTCAACAAACTTACAACCTGCTATAACAAACTAGTAACCCATTTAGGACCCACCATTGTCTAAATCTAAAACAACTAGGCTGGCTAGAATTTCAAAACTACCTTATAATTCCTCAACTCACTATAGCCCACAACATTTTATACCTACCTGACAACACCCCAATACTCTCTCAACTTCTAATCCCTTACAACAATCTCAACTCACTTCGCTCCTCTTGTAAACTCATGACAAAATCTATAAAGGCAAACAACACAGCAGGTGTTTCTTTATTCACTAACACAATAGGTAAAAGCTGGAATCTCCTACCTAGTGACATAACTCTGACCACATCCCTGCCACTTTTCAAACAAAAACTTAAACAATACTTCCAAAATCATTGGCTGTGCTCCTGCAATACACCTGGCTAACCATTTTCTCTGTCTCCCCTCCTCTCTTTTCTTCTCTACCCTCCTCAGTTTTGTTTCTTTCACTGTTTTGAGATCAAGTATGTACTTTTTGTACAATTGTGTATATTTAATGAACTGCTTATAGTAAAAGTGTTCCTTTTAAATTTTCTTTCCTTTTTTTGTAAGATCTGATCTTAGCTGTTAACTTAAAATAGTAAATTTTATTATGTAATGTACTTAGTATATAGTGGAGCTTTTCTCCTCGGGCCTCTGCTGAAAATGGACATTGTATCCAGCCAGACTAGCCCGGTCAACAAATGTAAAATAAAATAAATAAAAAATAAATATCCACAACTTCTCCTCTGGTTAATAAAAATATGCCTGACTTGTATAAGACTATAAAGAGACTAAAACATTTAAACTGCTTTTATCTTACTAACTATAGCCATTTAACAGTGTTCGAGTGAATATAGTCAAGAAATTATTGGTGTTAATAGCTGTCGTGCATTATTTTAAAGATTTAACACAACTTCCAATTTTTCAGTTTTGTATTCTCTTTTGTCTAGCCACTTCTCACGTATCATTAGCTGCCACAGTGGAATCATTTTAATCCATAGTCCTAAATATTTAGTTTAACATGTTCCCATAAATATGGATATTGCTGAACCAATTTATGTGTGAGTACATAATTTATAGCTACTGATTTGTTTTAGCTTAATTTTGTATCCGAATTTTCCACAACACTGTAATGTCCATTTCTGGTTTTGTGACATATACAATATCTGCAAATGGAGCCAGCTTTTCTTGCTTACCATGTCAGTTATATCCTTGAATTTCTGACTCCCTTATTTTCTTTGCCAGTGGTTCTAAACATAATGCAGATGAAAAAAGGAAAGAGGACACCCCTGCCTGAATCCTCTGCTCAAGCAGAAATTGTCAGAGAGGACCCCATCCTCTTTAATTTTCACCCCCGATTTCTCATATATCCTCCTAAACAACCTTATAATTTTGTCAGGGAATGCAAATGCTTTCATTGCCCTGCTCATAAAGTCCCAGCTTACTGTCAGATGTTTTCTCTGCATCAAGACCCACCAACAACAATGGTATTTTCTTACATTCTGCTTCCTCTGGATCATCAGTGGTCTGTTAATGTTGTCAGATGTTTGTTTCCTGTCCATAAAACCACATTGGTCCATATCTGTCAATTTTGGTATCACCTTTGCCATTCTTGTCACCACTGTAGTGATAAACACTTCATAATCATAGTTTAGTATTGAAAGGTGCCTGCATGAAGCTGGATTTTTACCCTCTTTAGCTACCACTGCTGTCTCCCAGGATGTTGGTACTTGTCCTCCTCTTAAAATGTGGTTAATAAAAATCTTCCTGATCTTTATCCGTTTTCCCCTCCTAGCTTCCACACTTCTACAGGAATACCATCTGTTCCTAGAGACATTCCTGTAGATTGGTTTGGTTATACATCACCATTTTTATCTCCTCTCCTTCTGTTTTAAGTGTTAATTGTTGAGCCTCATCTGCGTCTAACATTGGCATATTTAAGTGTTCCATAAATATTGCATTTGTCCTTTTTCCTGATTTCCACATTTGTCTGCTTTATACAAATTGTAATAAAATTTCTGAAATAACTTTAGTATCTTTATAGAGCTCTTGTTATTTTTCTTGCTATAGACTCCCCGTACGTTTTGCAACAGCCTGCTCTTTCTGTTGCCCAAGTTGTGCTAAATGTTTTTGTGTTCTGGAGTTATCAAAAAACAGTTGCTTAATAGCAATCTTTCTAAACTCCTGCTTGGCATCCATGTACTCGCTTATTTTCTCTTTAGCACTTTGCAATTGCACCTCGTCTTGTTCTGTGAGATTACCCTTATTCTGCAATATGTTAACTTTTGTCAGCCTCTCTAAATAATTCTCGTTACTTCTTACCCATATATTTTCTCTACCCTATTTTTGTACTCCATTTTTGTTTATATATTAACTTCTGAAGTACTGTCCATCTTCCCTAATAACTCTCAAATTTCCCTTACTCATTCCTTAAATTCCTGTCTTTTTAACAGGTAGGTGAGGAAGTGCCAGTGTCTCATGGTTTACTTCATCACCCTGCATTTTTATTTCAGCTATTATTGGTACATGGTCTGAAAGAGTTAATGGGTGTGTGTTTGTCAAAGCTCTCAATTCAATTTCTGTCTAGTCTAACCCAGTTGTTTTTACTTGGGGAATAATATGTCAATTTTCTGAGTTCCTACTGCTGAATTATTGTCTTTTATACCAAATATTTTCATCAGTTTCTTCAGAAGTATATCCTTTTGTTATTTTCCCTTCTAGGCCCCTAAGATACAGCCTCACTGTTGCAAATCGAATCCCATTCTCCCTCTATAAGTAATATACCCTGCTGAAAGCTGATTATTTCTCCCAAAGATTTTTTAAGATCTTTAATAGCAGTTTTAGGTGCATTATAAATACATGTCGGTATAATCCTCTTACCTTGCCAGTAGTCCCTTACTACCACAAATCTACCATTACAGTGGATAGAAAAAGTTTATACACTTTTGTTAAAATGCCAGGTTTTTGTGATATAAAAAAAAGAGACCACAATAAATCATTTCAAAACTTTTCCCACCTTTAATGTGACCTATTACCTGTACAATTCAATTGAAAAACAAGCAAATTGGTTAGGAGAAAAAATATAAAAAAATAAAAAAGTACAATAAACAGATTGCATAAGTGTGCACACCCTTAAACTACTACTTTGTTGAAGCACCTTTTGATTTAATTACAGCATTCAGTTTTCTTCGGTAGGAGTCTAATAGCATGGCACATCTTGACTTGGCAATATTTGCCCACTCTTCCTTGCAAAGGTGCTCCAAATCTGTCAGATTGCTAGGGCATCTCTTGTGCACAGCCCTCTTCAGGTCACCCCAAAGATTTTCTATTGGATTTAGGTCTGGGCTCTGGCTGGGCCATTCCAAAATTTTAATTTTCTTCTGGTAAAGCCATTCTTTTGTTGATTTGAATGCATGCTCAGGTCATTGTCGTGTTGAAAGGTGAAATTCCTCTTCATCTTCAGCTTTCTAGCAGATGCCTGAAAGTTTTGGGCCAGAAGTGACTGGTATTTGGAACTGTTCATAATTCCCTCCACCTTGACTAAAGCCCCAGTTCCAGCTGAAGAAAAGCAACCCCAAAGCATGATATTGCCACCACTATGCTTCACTGTGGTAATAGTGTTCCTTTGGTGATGCAAAGTGTTGTTTTTGCGCCAAACATCCCTTTTGGAATTGTGGCCAAAAAGTTCAACCTTGGTCTCATCAGACCATAACACATTTTCCCACATGCTTTTGGGAGACTTGATTTATTGTTTTGCAAATTTTAGCCAGGCCTGGATGTTTTTTCTGTGTAAGAAAAGGCTTCCATCTTGCAACCCTACCCCATATCCCAGACATATGGAGAATACAGGAGATTGTTGTCACATGTAGTACACGAGTACTTGCAAGAAATTCCTGCAGCTCCTTCAGTGCTGCTGTAGGTCTCTTGGCAGCCTCCCTGGCCAGTTTGCCTTTTGTCTTTTCATCAGTTTTGGAGGGACGTCCAGTTCTTTGCAACGTCACTGTTGTCCCATATTTTCTCCACTTTTTCATGATTGTCTTCACTGTGTTCCATTGTATATCCAGTGCTGTGGAAATTTTTTTGTACCCGTCTCCTGACTGATGCCTTTCAACAATGAGACCCCTTTGATGCTTTGTAAGCTCTCTGTGAACCATGGCTTTTGCTGTAGCAGGCAACTGAGTAAATGTCAGGAAAATCCTACTAGGACAGCTCAACTTTATTTGGGGTTAATCAGTCTCTTTAATTGATGGCAGGTGTGTACCCTAGAAGTCTGAATGCTGTAATTAAATCAAAAGGTGCTTCAACAGTATTAGTTTAAGGGTGTGCACGTGTATGCAACCAGCTTATTGTACGTTTTTTATTTTATGTATTTTTTCCCCTAACAGATTTGTTTGTTTTTCAACTGAATTGTACAGGTAATAGGCCACATTAAAGGTGGGAAAAATTTTGAAATGATTTATTGTGGTCTAATTTTTTTTATATCACAAAAACCTGGCATTTTAACAGGGGTGTGTAATCTTTTTGTATCCAATGTATCTTTTCCCTCTTATATCACTATATCATCTCCTTTAGCAATTAATGTAAGTAATCCTGTTTTCCTTTGTCCCTGATATTCTGTTGAATATCCATCCTGAAATCCTTTCTTTATCAAATTCGCTTGATTAGCTCTTTCCAGCTGTATCTGCTGTAGCATCACTATTTGCACTCTGCATTAATTTATATAATTATTTCATTTTTGTCTATATTTGTGAGACCACTCCCATTCCATGTTAACTTAGAAAGTTTCACCATTATGCTAAGAAATTATTCTCATCTGTTATATATGACGCCTTTTTTTAAAATGTCTAGTTTACAGCTTTTGTGATATATGCACCGAGTAGTCTTTAGCAGGTTGATATTTCATACAGTTGCTTCTTGTCATCTTCATTTGAACCTCTGTCATATTTTACAAGACATATTGCTTTAATGAAAATTGTCAAACAAAAAAAAAAAAAAAACCCCGCTAATAAACTGCATATACTGTTTTAGGGGGTTCCTGTTAGATGACCGAAGACACATTCTTTCAGATGCATCTTGGTCAACTTGAAAAGACGAAAAGGCAAAATGACAAAGCGGTGTATAAGCAAATTCTTTCCCTGGGAAAGAAATCGCTTGGTCGTGTCCGTTACTTTGCCATTTTTGTCACTGCAGTGCGATCTCGGAGTTGGTATATTTAAGTAGGTGGGTGTGGGGTCAAAGCCCTCCAGTTTATGTTATGTTTTAAGTGTTTTTTTTTATTTTTTGGAAACAGAGATTTTTTTTTTTCCCTTGGGAAAAAAAAAAATCACTATTCTAAGCGTTAGAGTTTGTAATCTTTCGCTTACAGGGGGTCAATAAATCATCGTTCGCTTTTCTAAGCATTCGATGATTTAATATAGACCCGTTTTTAGGTATAGGGTCTGTAGGACTGTCCCTGATACTGTCTTTTATATTAACTTTTCCACCATCATCTCTTCTATTTTTTACATTCATGAACAGCTTCTGACCAAGAACCTTCATATTCCGACCCTTGCTTGAAACTGGTCCATTATTTTATGAGACCACATTTCCCTTTTTATATCACTCATGTATATTTCTAATTTTCACTGGTGATAGGTTGACAGACAAGATTAGAAAGGAGTCCCCATGAGCTATGTTTGCAGATAACATTGTGATATGTAGTGAGATTAGGGAACAGGTTGAGGAGACCCTGGAGAGGTGGAGATGTGCTCTAGAGAGGAGAGGAGAGGAATGAAGGTCAGCCAGACTAAGACAGAATATATGTGTGTGTGAATGAAAGGGAGGGTAAAGGAATGGTGAGGATGCAGGGAGTAGAGTTGGCAAAGGTGGATGAGTTTAAATACTTGGGATCAACAGTTCCGAGTAATGGCGAGTGTGGAAGAGAGGTGAAGAAGAGAGTACAGGCAGGGTGGAGTGGGTGGAGAAGAGTGTCGGGAGTGATTTGTGACAGACGAGTACCAGTAAGAGTGAAAGGGAAGGTCTACAAAAGGGTAGTGAGACCAGCTATGTTATATGGGTTAGAGACAGTGGCACTGACAAAAAGGCAGGAGTCAGAGCTGGATGTGGCAGAGTTAAAGATGTTATGATTTGCACTGGGTGTGACGAGGGTAGACAGGATTAGGACTAAGTATATTAGAGAGTCAGCCCAGGCTGGACAGTTTGGAGACAAAGCTAGAGAGGCGAGATTGTGTTGGTTTGGACATGTGCTGAGGAGGGATGCTGGGTATATTGGGAAAAGGATGCTAAGGATGGAGCTGCCAGGTAAGAGGAAAACAGGACGGCCTAAGACAAGGTTTATGGATGTGGTTAGAGAGGACATGCAGGTGGTTGGTGTGACAGAGCAAGATGCAGAGGACAGGAAGAAATGGAAACAGGTGATCCGCTGTGGCGACCCCTAACCGGGAAAAGCCAAAAGAAGAAGAATATATCACTCATGCAATTTTCCTGTTTTGCGTGTGCATATGCTTTGCATAGTAATACTTCCCAGTTATGCCCTGAGTTTTATTTGTTCATTTTCTGATTTCACTATCCCCTTCTTCCTTTTTTCCATATGTGAGTACTTAATCCCTCTTTTCTGTCTGTGAGATTCCTCTCCCTTTCTTCCTAGTTTAAAAGTAGTGTCATTGAGAGTTTTTTTCAACCCAGCTATAAGCACCATTGTTTTTTCTGGTCTAAGATGAAGTTTTGTCGCCGTCTTGGAGCTGGAGTGTTTGCTAGTTGCTCTCCCATCCTTGTCCCAGTCCATGTTTCCTTGTCCACTGACACAAGTGTTATCATCTTCCTGAGTGTGCTGCTATTGGAGCAGATAACATTTCTGAGAATGCTGCCTCCAGGCCCCTATCCTGGCATATTTTTGCCAGTTCTATGGCTATGCTTGCAACTATCTCATTTGTTTCCTCTGACCAGTCATTTTGTCTATGTGCACAATAATATGCGTCCAACCTTCCCCCTTGGTGGCCATCTTTGTCACTTTCCCCCATGGCTTACTGAGTCAGCTCATCCTGTCTTACTGTGTCTATGCATTTTATGCAGAAATTCTCCCTGAACAATGAAGAAACATTAAAAGAAGAGATTTTATAGATATGTGTTATGTGAGAAACTGCTTTATAAAATATGTAACCGATACGTGTTACGTGTCTGAAGGACATGGCACTTAATGCCACACTGGACCCAAAGTGGCATGACCAGTGTTGGTCACTTCATTAGAGGAATGTTTTTATTATAGTCATTCATTTGTTGACCAGGTAAAACCAGTTGGTCCCTTGTCTCTCTTTTGGGGTGGTGTGGGAGCACTGTCTGGTTAGGTAACTTGTTTATATGTAGGCAAGTGGAGACTGTGGGATTCAACCTCAGAATTACAGGTTATAACATGTTGACAGTTTATACCCTTAATTCTGTGAACTAAACTGTTGGGCAGTATCCTATTCTGTCATCATGTAGTGAATTCAAAGTTGATTTTTTTAAATAGTGGACATCGACTGATTTGTGGCCAGTTGAATTATTCTTTAACTGTTTTTGTTGGTGCAGCCTTCGGTGCTACTTTCTGGACCACTGTAATATTTACTTTATTTTTTTTCTACAGTTATATGTCCTAGATCTGTAGCTTATCTCAAGAGTAGTCTTCCATCAGAGATACTGGCAACAAGAGAAACAACATTTTTTTCAAGCATGTTTGGAGTAGCCACAAGAAATTTTAGCAGAAACATGCATAAGTGTAGATGACAGACGTAGAATACCAAGCTGGGAACATACCAAACTGAAATCTTAGGGACGACTGTAACGTAGCAGGTCCTCTTCTACAGATTAATTCTGTAATATTTGCTGATTCATTTTTTTATTGGGAGTGACATTTATGAGCAATGTCTATCAAAGAAGTGTGTGTGTGTGTGTGTGTGTGTGTGTGTGCACATGTACTGTCTGTCTTGAATAGCATAATGGTTGCAGCACTGATATGTCTTTCAGCAAATGAACCTAGGCAAGTAATATTTTGTCTGTAATACTTTGTTTTTCTGTTTCTCTTCTACAGTCTTTTCATTCTGTCTAATGAGACGGTGAATATTTGGAGCCATCTCCTGGGTTTTTTCCTTTTTCTTTCATTGGGTATTTATGACATGGCTTATGTGCTACCTTCAGTCAACGCCTCTAGGGAAGACTACGTCATCTGTTCTGTTTGTCTTTTTTGCTTTCAGGTATGGTTTTCAGAAGAATATAATTTCCTTACAGGTTCTTAATGCACTGTTTATTCTTCAAAGTCAGTTTTCACTATTATAGGCTGTGGGTTGTATTTACATACCATGTGCTTAGATTCATTTTCCAGTACTGGCATTGCAGTGCAGCATACGGGGGGATGCTGCACATTGAGTGGGCCATTCTTTGAGATGTTGAAACTGAGGTCCTAGCTACCTGAGTTGGTGATGGCTGAAGTGTATGTAAAATATCCCATTGTACTTACCAAAAGTAGTAGGCGACTTTTTATAGCACTTATTTACAAAATGTAAAACTTTTTATTCTTGTTCCTGTTTTACAAATATATGCAGTACTATTTCTTAATTTACATTACTTTAAATTATTTTAAATGTATATTACAAAAGTAAGATATTCAATCTTCCCATTATTGTTCTCCAAACCAAAACCTTGTTTTTGTCACTATGTCTTTCATTTCCCACTACTTTGAATATGACTTTTGACATAAGCCACACAATACGATACACTGTCTAGCTTTTTATTTTCCTTTATTTTGTACTGTCCATAGAATGTTACTACTTGTTACCATAGTTGGTGTTTTCTTCTTTTTCTTTCTTCCTTCCTTTCTTTTTTGAGATGTATGTAGCTTGTTTAAAATAACCAGCATGTCATGCAAACCAGATGGTTTTAAAAAATGCACTTACTGTGGGCACAAGGTTCCTCAATCTGATACCCGCAGGGAGTGGGTTTACTGTCTTGGGCCGGTGCACCTCGAATCACCCTGCTGCTCTTTGTGCTGGGTTTAACCAGTGTGCCCTTAGTGACAGAAGAAACAAACTCATTTTGAAAGGACTTTTACCATTTTCTGCTTCATCTATAGGCACCTCTTCTTCAGGGCTCAAGCCCCCACAAAAAAGGCAAAACAAGCTGGGGAACACAGAAAGCATTCCCCAGACAAGACATCTCCTTAAATCGCCGACCCTCCTAAAAAGGTTCCCAGACCATTGGATCCAAAGTTTTCAGATCTGACTTTTTCAGAGACCTCTCTTTCTCAGCCCTGTGCTCCATGGTTTTCACTGGAGCCGGTGTCCCTGAATTCAGATAGTCCTTTCTCCAACAATTGCCTAAAAGGACTCCCAGCCCTCCTTCTACCCTCCTCATCCATCTGGTCTTACCTCAGTCTTTCAGAAGCTGAGGTTGATAGAATTATGAGGAAACTTCTCAGGACACAAATCCAAATGGGGGTTTTGCGAGCTCCATCCCCCTCCAGATCCGTTAGCCACCCTTCTACCTCTGTCCCAGTTGCTCCTTCTCTGATCTGACTAACCACTTTGGAATCCTCGGACATGAAGGTCCCAAGAGTTGAGACATTGGATCCGACAGTACCTGTTACTTCAACTCTGACCATCTCCCTGACCCATTCAGCTCTAACTGTGTGGGAGTGGGATGGCTCTTGGAGCCGAAGCTTCTATGTCAGATTTAAGGGGCTGACTCCAACCCTGAAGATTTTGGAGCTGTCTGTTCCCCTCAGAGCTTTGGTGTTTGACAGCTCGGTGCCGACTCCCCCCTCAGAGCGGATGACCCATGGGACTCTGGGGTTCTGTGCTGCAAGAGCTTTGGCTTCAGAGGGATTGCCTTAAACATCCCCAGGTTCTCCCACTTTCGAGGTGGTGGAGAGGGTTTGCTCTGTGCCTAGGAGAGCCTCAACGCTTACATCCTCTGATCCAAACCTGTCCATCCTGTACCTGAGTTCTCTTTTTTATCACCTCCGGGACAGCCAACTCAGAAGAGCTTCCAGTCTCTTCCATCTTCGGAGCTCTTTTTCTCTTCCAATACCTCCCAGCACATCCCACTGAGAAGGTGCCTCATAAGAGAAAGTGAAAGAGGAGGCACTTGAGTTCTCCTCAAGAATCTGTCACAGAGGACACCAATTTTGATGAGGGGGGAAGGGTCCTCAAGATCTCCTCCTGAAGACCTCTCATTTGGAGACATTCTTGAAATCCTTTGCCGGAGAGGTGGTTAGTCTGTCTACTGTCCTACCCAGGAGGAATCAGTGTTTTTGGAAGTTTTCTGGTCTGGCCTATCTACATCTTGGTGTCCCCTCCCGCGGATGATCTTATCTCCCACAGGACATGGAAGGAGTGAGATTCTGTAAAACCCATTCCTAAGCACCCCGATAAAATCCTTAGTGCCCCTGCAGACAGATCACAATGAACTAAGGGTATCCCCGTAGATGCCATGGTTGTTGTGGCAGCCACCAATAAGGAGCTAGCTGAGCAAAGGTTCACTGTCCATCCCCCTAACAGGGAGTCTCTAAGGCTTTGGACAGGTTTGGTAAGTGCATTTACACTTCAGCAACCTTTGCATTGCGATCACTAAACTATCTGGTACACTTCACTGGACTACAGAGAGACTTGGTCAAGGAACTCTCTAGCTCTGTCCTAGGGTCCATGTCTGGTGAGGAACAGAAAACCTTTTCCTCCAGGATGGCCACCCTACAATCTTTTTCAAACACGTCCATGAGGTTAATCTCACATGCTGCAGAGGATATCTCAGGGGCTGGCAGTTCTGGCTTTGCCATAAAGCGTTATGCCTGGATGCGGCTTTGTGACTTTGCAGGAACTTTCAAAGTGTCCTTCATCAGTGCTCCTTTTGATGAATCATCGTTGTTTGGCCCCACATTTAAAGAAACTCTTTCTACCATAATGAGATAGATGGAAAGGCCATGTCTGCCATGATAATACATTTTTCTTCCCCACAAAGACCTTTCTCCAAAAACCAGCATGGTGGGAAAAAGATGTGGTTTAAAAAGACTCAAGGTTCTTTTCAGCAATCACAGGGAGATTTTTCCCCCAGAGGCAAAAGGAGAAACTACACTGGTAGATAGCCACTCACTTTCCACAGAATCAAGTATGTCGAGATTAATTCTCGGAAAGATTCTTCCAGTGCTCCTAAGAAGTTGCCCTACTGTCCTCTTCTGGAGGCAGTTGGGGGGTGGGCGCTTATCCTTGCACCCAGATGCCTGGTCAGCCATCACAGATGATCTTTGGGTGCAGAAGGATCATATCCAGTGGATATTTCATCCCATTTTTACAGCTTTTCAAACCAAAGAAAAATCTCCCTGATGTCCCACCCAATCATACGGAAGCAGCAGCACTAGAAATGACAAAGCTGCTAGACAAAAAGTCATCCAGACGGTCCCAGCAGACCAGTCAGTTCAGAAATCTACTCAAGGTTCTTTTAATGCCAAAAAAGACAGGGAACCTGAGGCCAGTTTAGGACCTATTGTTCCTAAACAGATCAGCAAAGAACTCAAAATTCCAGATGATTACAGTCCAGTCCATTTTTCCACTACTGCAAAAGGATGATTGGATGTGCTCAGTCGACTTTCAGGATGTGTACTATCATATCAAGATGAACAGATGCTCCAGAAGGTTTCTGCGCTTCCAGTTGGGAGCCAGTCATCATCAATTCAGAGTACTCCACTTTGGTCTTACCACAGACCCCAGGGTGTTCACCAAATGCATGGCAGTAGTAGCAGTTCACTTGAGTCTGCATGGATTCACCGTGTTTCCTTATCTAGATGACTGATGTCTGAGTGTATCAACCAGGCATCTACTAATACAAGCCAGAGATTATCTGCTGCATTTAACCCCCACTTTTGGTATCACTATCAGCATGCAAAAATCTCAATTACAGACCATACATATGATAGACTTCATAGGAGCACTTCTGGACAAAGTCAGTTGTCTAGCCTACCTACCTCCAGACAGGATTTCCACGTTAAGGTTGCATATCAGACAAATTCTGGCTATCCCAACACCCCAGGCAAATCTAGTCCTCAGAACATTAGGTTTGATGGCTACCACAATAGCATTGATCTCAACAGCATGATTACACACAAGAATTCTGCAATGGACGTTGGCGGTCCAATGGCCCTTAACATCTATGCCCGCTGAATAATGTTATAAAGTTATGCAGTGGGTGCAAGGACTCTCATCTGTGGTGGCTCCACTCGAAAGAAGTCGAATAAGGACGTCCCTTTTTTCTTCCTTCCCCCAATGCCATGTTAACCACAGATGCCTCCCAGTTGGGGTGGGTAAGGCACTACCTGGGTCTCAACACAGGAGACCAATTTGTATATCAGTGTTCTAGAGATTAGAGCAGTGCTTCTAGCATTGCAAGCCCTTCAGAGCTTTCTCCCTCTAGGGACTATTGTAGTACAGACGGACAATGTGTCAGTAGTATGGTACATCAGCAAGCAGGGTGGAACTAGATCCTGTCCACTGTGTCTAGAAGCAATGAGGGTTTGGCAATGGGTGGTTTCTTCCCACCACTTCCTAACTACAGTGCATATTCTGAGGAAGTCCCAACATCCTAGCAGACAGGCTCTGCAGAATTATCCTGATGCCTCATGGGTGGTCTCTAAATCAGTCAGTGTCAAACATGATTTTCCACAAATGGAGTCAACCTTGCTGCGACCTCTTCATATCTCCTTCCACCAAGTGCAGCAGGTTTTTTGCCCTGATCCCCCTCAAGGACAATTGCTGAGAGATGCTCTAGTCCATGTTTGGCCCTCTGGTCTTCTTTATGCTTACCGTCCCCTTCCCCAAGTTCCTCTAGAGCAAAGTGATCCTCATTGCTCCCTTTTGGCCTCTACAGGTCTGGTTTCCCTTCCTTTGGTTAAACACAAAAAATGCCAGACTGGCAGCACCAAAGGAAGCAATAAAATTGATTTTTTCATGAGAAATCCACAAAGCTTTTGGGTGAAATCTTTCTTCAGTGTGATATAAAAGTACAACTATAGTACAACTCATTAAATACAAAATGAAAGACACAGCCAGCCAGTCATGTTTTTACAACACTAAAACAAAACACACATATAAAGCTCTTAATGCTAAGTAGATGAATATAGAGCCATTACACAAATTATTCAAAAAGTTATTAAAAAAATAATCATGAAGTTGGCTAAAAAATGTTCTTATGTATATGTGTTAATATAAAAAAGTTTATTTGTATAAGTTTATTTGTATAAATTACTATAAAGCATATAACATCATAATGCCATCAGCAGTTACAGTTTTGTTTTTCTTTCAGAACATGTTTAATAATGACACTGGCATTGAGACCAGAAGCTTTATCAGCATTAAGTCTCAGAATCCATTTATGTTCTGCTACCTCTAATCTATTATTTATATCGCCCCATCTGACATTTGGTAAAAGTACTTACTACTCTAAAATTAAATTTATGTTGTAAACCTTTCTCAGTATAATGTTTAGATAGCGCATTTGTTATAACACTTCTTACGTCAGCTACTTGTTTTGTAATTCTATCCTTAAACTTCCTACTACATTTCCCTATGTAGAATGCTGGACAGACTAAACAGCTTGCTAGGTGTGCAACATTCTCTGTGGTGCAGGTTGCAAAACAATTTCAAATTTCCTATGTGTAACGGAGTGTATGAAAAGTGTCTCCTTTTTTATATACTTAGTTTACACAATTCTAATAAGGAAAAGAGCCCTTTTTAGGATCATCTGTGGATTCCTGGTGTTAATTTCCTTATAGCAAAGTCTCTGCTTTAAGTTTTTATTTCTAAATTCAAAATCTGAATTTTCTCCCACTATTCTACCCAGTTCAGGGTGTGCATTTAGAATAGTCCAGTTGCTGGGAATAATGTTCAAAACACTATTAGTTTTAATGTTAAAACATGTAATACATCTAATAAAATTATTTCCTGTTTGTCTTTGCTTGTTCTCGAATAGTTATTGTGCATAAAAAATGGTGTAGCTGATTCACCCCTCTTGCTGTCTACATATTTCCTGGGCTGATCTAAAAGTGTATCATCATGCTATCTCATTATAAATTTTGCATCTCCTGCATCTACTGATTGTATACCTGATCATTTGTATTCAGTCTACTTAATCTAAAGTCCTGATTTCTAACAATCCCTTTGAATAGATGCTGTGGCTGCATACTTCTCCTATGCAAGAACCTATTTGCTTGCACATCTTTTTTATGCACACTTGTTTGTATGTCACCTCATTCATTACTTAAACTAATATCCAGGAAGTTTCTTTTCTTTAGAAAAGTTCATCTTAAATTGGTGGTGGCATTGAGTTATGCAACAAAATTCAACAATGTTCACTTCCTGTTCAAAAACACAATAGCTACAAAATGTTTGTAGAAGGTAACAGATTGAGGCTATTCATCGTATTATAGACATTAGTAACTTCCCAACAATTCAAGGCTAAATTAGCATATGTATTTGCGACAGATGTACCCATTGCTACTCCTTTACGGACTCCCGAAAATACATAAAGATCTCCATAATCCACCAATGAGACCTGTTGTCTCTGATTAAAGGTAGGGTGACTGAACCAGTTTCCTTATATTTGGAATATCTTTTAAGTCCTTATTTAAGCAAGGTAAAGAGTTATATCAAGGATACAGGTGATTTTGTAGAAAAATTGTTAGTGATATGAAACTCACCATGGTACTAATTATTTTGCCACTTGACATAACCTGTCTGTTTATAGTGATACCAAATGAGTATGGGATAGATGCAGTTATGAAATTTCTGTGTGCTATTAATGAGCGCCAGTGTCTCATTTTAATTTCATTACCCTGTTTTTATTTTAGTTATTATTGGCACTGGGTGCGCATCAACACTTTCATTTAAATGCACATGTCTAGCCTAGCTCAATTTTTGTATCTTGTAGAATAACACGTAAATTAATTCCGAACTCCTAATACTAAATTCACATCTTCCATGCCAAATATTTTCATAAATTTCTTCAAAAGTCTACCCTCCTTTGTTATATTTTCCTTTCTGGGCCCCCCATACATATTTTCACTGTTGCAAATGAAATTCCACTCGCCGCCTATAATTATAATCCTTGCTGAAATTATTTCTCCAAGATTTTTCTTAAGCTCCATTATAGCAGTTTTAGGTGGAATATAAATACCTGCCAGTTTAATCCTTCCTTGCCAGTAAGCCCCATAGTACTACAAATATGCCATTATCATATTTTAATCATTTTCTACCACTATTGAAGCTCCACTTGCAATTAGTAAGTACTCCTGTTTTCCTTTGTCCCAGATATTTCTCTGAGTAATCATTCTGAAAACCTTTATGAAATTCACATGTTCAGTACTTTTCAAGTGTGTCTCCTCTAGCATAAGTATTTGCACTCAACATTTTTAGTATAGTTCACTCCTCTTTCTTTTTTGTATGTATCTGTGAGACCATTGACTTTTACAGACATTGCAGAAAGCATTATTGTCCTAAAAATTATTATTCCTTTCTTTTATGTATAATATCTTTTTGTTAAGTATCTAGTTCCAGCTTTTGTATTACATGCATATACTGTTTGGCAGGTTGATCTTTTATATTGCTGTTTCTTGTCATATCCATTTGAACCTATATCACCTCATACAAAACTTTTCATTTTATTGAAAGCCCTCAAACAAAAAAAAAAAAGAACACACCCACAATACTCCCTAAAACCTACCAACTTAATACTAATACACAAAACTATGTACATCTTCAAATATTGAAGTTTTACCCTCTTAATAGAAAGAGTTGTCCCAAAGTGACAGCCACACTGACAGACTTGGGTTAACCTAAAAGAAAGTTTATCCATACTAAGATGCATGGTATAGCCTGTGCTTCTGCTAAGTGCTGTCTGGTTTTGTCTTATTTTATAGCTCTCCCAGCTGAGAAAACACTTGAATGCTTTCAGAAAGCATTATCGCCTAGCCATTCCTCTTTATCAGACTGTCTCCATGGAGACATAAGGATCAGATGAAGAGTTGCTACTAAGCATGCATTTATTTATTAGAAAAAAAGCTTCATAATATTCAGTGATCCAAAGTTGTAGTTTTTATTTGGTCTTCAACCAGAGGGACTCTGATCCAGCACAGATCCAACTCGGCTGTATATTCTAGCATCAGATCCAAAGTTCAAGCTCCTCCCCTACCCATAATGCCTTTCTCTCCCTCTGCTCCAAGCTTCATAGTTCATAAGTGTGTCTTTTGGGTTTTATTCATCATTTCTTTAGTTTTCTTTCCCTCTAACCCCTACCTTCTCTTTGCATGTCTCGGCGTTGGTCTCTATAAAAAAATGTATATATTTTCTAGCCGTGTGAGTGTGTGAGTGCTTGGTCTTCCTTTGCCATGGGTGATGCTCCTAAGTTGAGCTTTAAGAATTGTGCAGAGTATGGGCATTAGCTACCTCCTTCAGATGCCCATACTGTGTGTGTATTGTCTTGGAGTTTCCCATTTAGATTCCTCCTGCTTGATCTGTGCGGGCTTCAACCCCCACATGTTTTTTAAACATCTTTATTAAATTTACACACATGACAAAGGCAATCTTATATTTATATAAATGAAAACCATACAAAATGATATCACTTTAGTTGCAAACAGTTTATATTACAGACACCATTGAAACAACTTTAGTTGTAAACATTATACATCTTTATAAACCATCCAGTCATTGTCAGTTAAACTCATTCAAATCCTGCCTCTTAAACCTCATTCCTGCTCTGCATATATTGTTCCCACAATTCCCATTTTTCCTATGTAGTTTGCTCCTTTCCTTTTCTAAAGATCCCAATTCCAGTTGTTTTATCTCTGTTGCTATATTCCCTGCTTCTAGTAAAGTTGGTCTAGACTTTGATTCCCATTTTCTAGTAATTGCTTTTTTGGCAGCCACCATAATTGGACTCAGCAAGGCTTTACTATGTCTAGGCAATTCCAGTTCTGTAGCATAACACAAAAAAATCATCTCCCCAGTCAGTGCAATCTGCACACGCAGCATATCGAGTAGAGTGGTCTGCAGGAACTCCAAAATCTGCATCTCATCACACCTCCAACAAATGTCCCCCAGCTACATCTTTCTTGCCAGTCACATCTCCAACATTTTCTATCCACCTGAGGAAAAAGTCTTTGGAGTCTACTTGGGGTATAAAAATACCCATGTAAACACTTCTAGGCAAAGATCCTAAATCTTCTAGACTTTGTTGCATATTTGGGAGATATACATATACCCCCCCATTGTCTCTCCATGAATTGCTTATCCAGTCTTTCTTCCCAATCCTTTCTAAGCTCCTCTGATTGATTCTTATAATTATCATGCAATAGTTTATATGCTTTACTAATTATTCTTTTTTTAAGTGCAGCTTCTGTGTTAGATTCTATTAAAAACTCCACCAGTGCTGTTCTTTCATTTAGGAGCCCCCTATTTCTTTCTCTTGCCTATACTCTGATATCAATCCTTGATAGGGAAGGCAATCTCTAACCTGCAGTCCAAATAAATTCTTGGCCTCTTTCCATTCTATTACCTTTCCCTTTTTAGTTATTTGCTCCCAATACCTTGGTTCCTTTGCCAGTTTTCTCCAATAAATTCTAGCCTCCTCTTGCCTACTATCTGTATCCCTGACCACAGTCAACCCTATTGGCAAAATCTCTTTTCTCCATTCTTGTGCTGGTTTGGTTCTTAGACTACTCCCTGCTATTTTATGAATATAATACTCTGTATGGTTTTGGTTGCTCTCCTTAAGAGTTTGCATCCAAAATCTCGATCTCTCCTTATTTTTTGATCTTCCTCCCTGTGTCAGCATCATTCTTTATCACTTTGAATTATAGTTTTCTGCTTGTGCAATTTATAAAAACCGTAACTGTGTTGCTCTAAAATACCCACTGAAATGAATTAATCCTAGTCCATCTTGTTCTGTTGGTAGCATCAGCTTATCCCATTTATCCCTTGGTGTCTTCCCTTCCCAGATAAAATCCTTCAACTCTTTTTAATTGCTGTCCACAGCTTCATCTCTGGTTGATAAAAGTATGCCTGACCTGTGTATAAGACTAAAGGGACTAAAAATATTTTAATGGCTTGTATCTTCGTATCCATATAACAGAACTTTCAGTTTCATAATTTTTTATATTGTACTCTGTTTATTCTCTACCCACATATCCGTAGCTGCCACCACAGAGTCATTTCTAATCCATACTCCTAAATACTTCCTTTTACCATGTCCCCATAAATACGGATATTGTTGGACCAATTTGTGTGTGGGTACATAATTTACTGCTATTGCTTTTGTTTTAACTTCATTAATTTTTGTATCCTGAAAAGATTTGAAACTGTCTTAAAATGTTCCACAACACTGTAATGCCCCTTTCTGGTTATGTCATGTATAAAATAACCTCATCTGCAAATTGAGCCAACTTTTCCTGACTACCATACCAGTTATATCCTTGAATTTCTGAGTCCCTTTATTTTCTTTGCCAATGGTTCCAAATATAATGCAAACAAAGGGGAAAGTGGACAACCCTGCCTGGTTCCTCTACTCAAGCAGAAATTATCGGGGAGGACCCCACCCACTTTAATTTGTGCCTCCAGTCCCTCGTATATTCTTCTAATCAACCTTATAATTGTATCAGGGAAAGCAAATGCTTTCATTTCAACCCCCACACTTTGATTGAGAGGAGCAACAAGCTTATTTTAATGAGCCTTCTCCCACTTCCTGCAGAGGCTGCTGCTACTTCATCTGCCATGGCTTCTGGGACTCAACCTCCCACTAACAAGCCCAGGGACAGAGAGAAGGCCTGTACTAAACAGCGGGATTGGCCTAGGAAGAGTTTTCCTTGGCTGAGCCCCATCTTAAGTTCTGGCCAGATCTGAGCCGGAGTTCTTCTTGGCTCCAGTCTCTGAGCTTCTCCCCAGAGCCAGAGACCTCTGGGGCTCAGACCCCAGCCGCCAGCTCTCCTTGGCGCCATTCTGGGCGGGGGTCAGCAGCCTCTTCATCTGGTCCACCTGGAGTCTGTCTGAAGCCGAGGTGGACAGCATGATGTTGAAATTCCTTCGGGCCCAGATTCAGCTGGAAGTCTTGCCTGCTCCATTCCCCGCCGGGGCTGGGAGCACGCAGTCCACCTTCCTTCCTATCTCTTCTTCTCCGATCCGGTGTTCGGTTTCGGAGTCCATGTGTGTGAGGTTCCTAGGTTTTGGGGAGTCACTGTCGATGTTCCCTGGTACCTTGATGCCAACCTTTGCCTTGAGCAGTTCAGCTCCGTTTTCAGAGCTGACTGTCTCTTGGAGCCGTAGCCTTGGTGTCTGGTCTGAGGGGAAAGGGATCGGCTTTGAGGTTTTCAGGGTCATCCCTTCCCCTTGGGGCCTCATTGCCTGGAGGCTCGGCTCCCCCATTGGCACCAATGGTGGCAGATCCAGCCTCAGCCCTGGCCATTCTGCCTTCAAGGGTCCACTCACCTTTGGCGTTCAAGGTGGTGGAATGGGTCCTTTTGTCTCCGTCAGAACTCTTGACACTCTTGTCTTCAGATTCCTCCCTGGCTCCCTCTTTTTCTGGGCCGGAGTCTTCTGTCCTGCCCCCTCAGGGACAGCTTGCTGCCAGTTCGTCCCAGGAGGTTCTGATTCTGGAACTCCCTGGGGCCCCCCTGAGGATCCCCCTCGGAAGTGTATGTGCAAGAGGAGGAACTTAGACTCCCCACCAGAGTCTCTCTCTGATGATACCAACTTGGAGGAAGGGGAGGGCTCCCCCTGATCACCCCTAAAGGATGTCTCCTTTGGGGACATCATAGAGATCCTTAGCCAGCGTGGTGGGTGGTCTACCCTCAAGCCCATTCCTGACGAGTCAGTATTCCAAGAGGCGTTTGGCACAGGACCTTCTACCTCCTGGGTGCCTGCCGACCCCCCCCCCCGTGGATTCTTTAGTGAATCTGATCTCCACTAGGGCATGCAAGGAACCAGACATGGTTGAGCCCATCCCAAAGCGTCCGGACAAGGTTCTAAGCACCCTATCTGACAACCCCCATTGGTCCAAGGGATCCCCAGTTGATCCCATAGTGGTTGCGGCAGCCACTAAGAAGGAGCTGGCTCAGGAGAGCTTCTCGGTCCTCCCTCCAGACAGGGAGTCTTGAGTGATGCATCATTTTGGGAAGCAGGCCTATGCTTCAACCACTTACTTGTGCTGATTTACCTGGCACATGTAAGCAGACTGCAGAGGAACCTGGTCAAAGAGGTCACCAAGTCTGCCCCAGGGTCCATGTCAGCAGAGGAGAAGAAGGTCTTCTCCTCCCATATGGCCACCCTCACTTCTGTTTTGAATATGTCCATGAGGCTTCTCTCACATGCTACCGAGGGTACCTAGAGGGCTGAGGGGACTGGTATGGCCATCAGGCGACACACTTGGCTATACCTTTGTGCCTTTTCAGAGCCTTTACAAATGCTCCCTACAATGGCTCCACCTTGTTTGGAGAAATGGTTTCGCGACACGTTAACCCAGAGTGAGAAAAAAGAGAAAACCTTGTCTGCCGTCAGGATCTGCTTCTTCACTCCACAAAGATTCTTATCAAGGAATCAGCATGGGGTCAGGAAGCTGTGTTTTTGGAAGTCTCAGGGTTCTTCCCAAAACACTCAGGATACGTCTTCCCCAGGGGCAGAGAGGGATATGACAGGCCCTGCCCACGTGGCAGAGTGGGTCCGAAAAACCAGGGGTCTTGGGATGCTTTCCCGGACAGACCGTTTCAGCACTCTTGAGGTATTGCCCAACTGCTCATCTCTGAGTCCATTACAAACGATCATTGGGTTCTGCAGATCATATCCAGAGGTTACTCTATCCCCTTTCTTTATCCCTCCCCATTCTCCCAAAAGGAGTCATCCAGCCCGTCCCCCCAGACCAGTCCATATCAGGCATTTATTCCAGGTTCTTTTTGGTGTAAAGAAAACTGGGGACTTAAGACCCATTCTGGATCTGTCAATCCTGACCCTGTCTGTTGCCAAGACAAAGTTTCTGACGGTCATCCTTCAGTCCATTCTGCCTTTCAGACAGATGAACGATTGGATATGTTCAGTGGATCTCCAGGATGCATACTACCCTATCAAGTTGGACAGGTGCTCTCGAAGGTTTCACCACTTCCAGCTGGGAGCCAGTAATTTTCAGTTCAGAGTACTCCCCTTTGGACTCACCACTGCCCCCTGGGTGTTTACCAAAGTAATGGCAGTACTGGTGGCTCACCTACGGCTGCAGGGATGTCAAGTCTTTCCCTACCTGGACGATTAGCTCCTCTTCACTCCCTCCAGGCATCTGCTAATGCAGACCAGGGATTATCTTCTTCAGATAGCCTCATCCCTGGGTATTACTGTAAATCTCACTAAGTCCCAGCTGACAACAGTTCAGGTGTTGGATTTCTTGCGTTCCTGGCTAGACACTATACAAGGCAAAGTGTTTCTGCCTCCAGACAGACCATCTTCACTCTGCCTTCATATACAGGACATTCTTCAAAAACAGTTACCCCCATCAGGCTTTGTTCTTGTGGCCACGATCAACCTTGTTTCAACTTTGCACCTTCATATCTGGGTCCTGCAGTGGACCTTAGTGGTTCAATGGTTCTTGCTAGACCTTCCTCTGTCCCATCCCATTCAACTGTCTCGTGTTTGCAAGGACTCCCTTCTTTGGTGACGCCAATCGCAGGATGTTCTTCTGGGTCAGCCATTTATTCTCCCCCTCCCATGACAACTGTGACCATAGATGCCTCCCCGCTGGGGTGGGGTGGGGGCATTGCATGGAAAGGACTGTCCAAGGCACGCGGTCTGCTCTGGAAACAAGTCTGCATATCAGTATCCTGAAGATAAGGGCGGTGCTTTCGGGTTGCAAGCTCTCCAAGCCTCTCCTCCTCCTGAGACTGTTGCCACACAGATGGACAATATGTCAGTGGTCTGGTACATCAACAAACAGGGGGGAACCAGGTCCTATCCCCTTTGCTGCAAAGCCATGAGATTGTGGAAGTGGGCAATCTCCAACAGCCGTTTTCTGGTGGCCATGCACATTCTGGAGAAGTCCAACATCCTGGCGGACAGGCTCAGTCAGTCTATTCTGATCCCTTATGAGTGGTCTCCATCAGTAGCAGACAAGATCTTTCTAAAGTGGGGTCAACCTTGCTGCAATCTCTTCACCTCTCCTTCCAACACGAATTGCAGTGAGTATTTCACTCTGATACTCCCTCTGGGGGAGTCCCCCAGAGACTATGTAGTCCATGCTTGGCCCTACCAGTCTTACAATATCCTCTTATTCCCAATTTCATTCGGAAAGCTCGGCGGCTGGGGAGTTCAGTTATCCTCATTGCCCCTTTCTGGCCTCGTCAAGTTTGGTTCCACACTCTGTGGTCTCGTATAGTGTGTCCTCCCTGGACTTTGGATATGGTCCCGGATCTGATTTTGCTTCCATCAAAGGCTCCTCACCTAAATCTAGTCAGCCTAAAGTTCTCTGCTTGGCTGCTCTATTTCTATGATAGCCAGGACTCCCAGGCTTTCTTCTGTTAAGAAGATCTTGATTACAGACTTCTACTAGGAAGATCTACTCTAGCAAATGGAAGTGGCTTTCGATCTGGGCTTCTCAGCATGACCTGGATCCTTTTACAGCTCCAGTCTGTACCATTTTGGATTTTTTCACAGATATTTTTAATCATGGAGCTAGTTTCTCTATTGTTAATTTCCATTTGGCGGCAATTTCCAGTTTCCATGTGGGCAAAAATGTGACCTCGTTAGCTTTGGCTGAACTTTATAAGGCCTTTTTGAAAGGTACCTTTCTTCTTAGGCCTCTAGTTAAGGACCCTACGGCCTCTTGGGATCTTACCTTTGTTCTGCAGGCTTTGATCCCCCCCCCCTCAAACCAGCTGCCTCAGTCGATTTGCAGTTTTTGTCGTGGAAGACTGCATTTTTGGGTGCAATTACCTCAGCCAGGAGGGTTTCTGAGCATTATCTATTAAGCCTCCTTACCTAGTTTTCCATAAAGACAGGATGTCCCTGCAGACCAAGCCGTCTTTCTTGTCGAAGGTGGCTTCAGCATCCAATATTAACTAGATCATTAATTTGCCAGTCTTTCCAAATTTCCAAAATAAAGGAAATTACAAATTTCACCTACTAGATGTGCACAGGCAGCTGCATTTCTTTTTGCATAGAACCAAAAACTTGCATAAATCGGATCAGCTTTTTGTCTTCTTTACTAAACCCTTTTTGGGAAGTCTGATTTTAGAGTGCATTTCTTTGGCCTCTTGAGCCAAAGGTTTGTCTCCACCAGCACATGTCAGGGCACATTCTACGAGATCAGTCTCTACTTCTGCGTCCTTTTGGTCCAGGGTTTCTGTTCATATCTGTTCTGCTGTGGCCTGGGCCTCGTCACATACTTTCATTTCTCATTATAAACTGGATCTTTTTTCCAAGAGTAGAGCATCTTTTGGCTCAGATGTGCTCCAGAATATACTTTCATGAGGACCTTGCAAGTTTTTGTTGGTAACTAGGGACTCAGTCCCTCAGGTTGAAGACCAAATGAAAACAACAACTTCAGATAAATAACTTATGTACTTACCATAACGTTCCATCTGAGTTGTTACAGACATACATACATACAAATGTTTCAAGCATTAAAGCCCTTCTAGCTTGCCAATATGCCAGAACACTTGTTCCCATAATAAATGTCCAGGCTGTTCTTAAAAATATCTAAACTAGTACTTGCTTTAATGTAGTTTGGTAGTCTGTTCCAAGCATCAGCTACTCTGTCAGAGAACCAATTAGTACATTCCTATAGAATCTTCTACATAGGTTATCTGACAATTCTCTAGTATTTATAACTCCAAACATTCCCAGAGGTAGTTGTCCCTAAATGCCCTGTATACCTGATCTCCTCTTAAATATCTGTAAGAGACACTGTACAAGTTCAGATATTTTAGTCTTTCATAATAACTTAGATTTTCACATCCATGAATGCCCTTAGTGTATTTCCGCTGTACTCTTTCCAGTTTATTCATGCTTGTTTTCCTATAGGGTTTCCATATTGTTATTCCATACTCAAGTTTGGGTCTAATGTAACTAACAAACAATAACTTCATTATGTTTGATTAGTCCATCTTGCTGTTTTAAAAATAGTAACTCTCCACTAAACCTTAACTTTTTAAACAGGTAAAACTCAAGTTACCTACTTTCATATCTAACTTCTCTAGTGCACACTGCAGAGTGCATTCTTTTCAATCTTACCTTTAAGCATCCCTGTTACTAGCACTTTCTCTAATACCTAAAAAGATCATCTCTACTTGACTCCAAGTAGACTTTTCTCTATCTGTTAAACCTAGCACTTGCTCCTACAGTACTTATTACCTTGATACGGCACTCTTATAGATAGCACCCCAAAAAGGCAAAACCCCATTTCTCGGTCACCCACATCCCCGGAATCTCTTTTAAAGTTTTTGTCTAGTCCTTCTAGCATGTCGAGGGATCAGTTGCTAGTGTCCTCTCCTGCTCAGCTGGTGAACCTGGGAATATTGAGGCAATGTTACAATTGCCTCATGTACACAGACAACCCTCTCCTCCTCCCACAAAACACAAATACATGCGAGAGATGCAACTATACGGCCAAACTGGAGGCTGAGCTCTCTCAACATAGGACTGGCAAGACCAGTCAGGAGGAGAAGGTTACCACACACACTATAGACCCAGTCTCACATAGTACCATCACAACCTCAAATCATACACATAAACACACAAAGACATACTCGGCTCTGATCAAAAATCTACCAAAACAGCAGAGGCCACCAAAGCAGACACCCAGACAACCACCACCTCAGAACACAACACCTGCAACACATAGACCTCACAGTCAGAGTGTCAAACAGTCACAGCCCTTAAGGCCAAACACAATGCCAGACACACTAGTCATTGGTGACTCCATAGTCAGACACACTGACGCCCCGCCACCAGACTGAGTAAGGAGAAGGTCACAGTAAGCTGCCTGTCGGGTGCTAGAATCCGCCACATAACGCAAGCACTCAGGTCTCTCAACAGCAGGTACAAACGACTCAGTCATTGTCCACGCTGGTGTAAACGACCTGAGACCTCCTTGGACTACATGAAAAGAGACATTGAGGAGCTCTCTGATTATGTAGCCCAGGCAGGTATGACCCTGACCTTGAGCAGTATCCTACCTTCACCAAGAATGATGCCACAATACAGAGATAAGATGATCAGCTTTAACAATTGGCTTAAACTCTGGTGTCATTCAAAGGGGATCAATGTCTGTCTGCCTGGGATGACATGCTGGACAAGCCACGACGGCTTGCACCTGTCACCCTGGGATTCCGGATATTGGCAAAGGCTCTTGCCACCCCATAGTGCCTTTTTAGGCAAGGCTCAAATTCTAAACCTACCACCCTAGAACACAAAAAGGAAAAAACTAAGGGTAATGCTGCTCAATGCCAGAAGTCTAAATCTCAAAATGCACGAGGCCCTTCTCAGTATGGAGAACATCGATGTCTGTGCAGTGACAGAAACCTGGTTCAAGGCTCCTGAGAGCACCCCAGCACTATCAGGTTTTACCTCTTATCATGCGTTCCGCCCCAAAATCCGGACAATACCAAGAAAGGAGGTATCCATATTCATCAAAGACACCCACACCTCAAGACTGGTACTGTGGCACCATACATTTCGGAGACCATCCAGGTGCAATTAACCATAGGCAAGACTGCTCTGCAAATTGTAGCATGTTACAGGCCACCCTCACAAACTCAGGAACCTCACATGGCCTTCCTGAAAACACTAGAGGGATAAATGTATCACCAAACACCATCATACTAGGTGACTTCAATTACCCTAATATAGACTGGGAACACTACTCAAGCCCAAACACCCTAGCCCAAAAGTTCCTGGAATTCATAAACTCAAATGCCATGGAACAACTAGTCACCATCCCCACAAGAGGAGAAAACATACTTGATCTCATCATCACGAACATGGGAGCACAATGTTCAACACCGGAAGTATACCCCTCACTGGTGAGATCAGATCACAAACTAATCTCGCTGGAGGTCCTCATCCCACCCCACCTGAAATAAAAAGACCACAGTAAAGAACTTCACTTCACACTTCTAAAGACTAGTGTGGTCTCCTTGGCCCTGAATCACTTACAAATGCCTTCTACCAGCACCTGCAGGACTGCATGGATAAGGCAATCCCAAGCAAAACAAAGACTCTTTGTACCAAAGGCAAGCGTCCAGTCTGGTGGACCCCAGCCATAAACAAACTCTACAACAAAAGGAGGAAGCTACTACAAGATAGAGCAAAATCCTTAAAAGGTAAGACACCCTTGATCACTATAAGTAAAAACTAAGAGCTCTCATAAAATCATCCAAAGCAAATTTTGAGAGAAAAATAGCTAAAGACTCAAAAGACAATCATAAGGCCTTCTTTAGCTATGTTAGAAACCTGGGAGGAACCTCCCAGATATGCTCAGAACTAGTTCAAAATGATGTGAAGATTACTGATCCTACAGACATTGCCAACATACTGGCTGACAGGTTCAGTGCAAACTTCTCCAAAGGAGAGATATCTATACCAAGCGATTGCAGCCCCCCAAACATCTCCAACGCCCAAGTGAGAACTGCTCTCTCCAAAGCAAAAATCACAGCATCCATGGGACCTGATGGTGTCCCCGGCTGTGTGCTCCACGAACTCAACGAGGAATTAAACCCACAGCTAGGACAGCTGTTTAATCATAGTCTTACCTCTGGATCCAGGAGTGGCGCACTGCAACTGTGGTCCCACTTTACAAAGGCGGTGCCTCCACCGACCCTCCCATTAGCTTGACAAGCCTTATCTGCAAAGCCATGGAGAGGATCATAATGGACCTCATAAATAAAGACATAGGAATTTGCAGACTTTGGATCCATCCCAGTTTGGCTTTGTCAAAGGCAGATCATGCCTTCTAAACTTGGTTGACTTTTTCAAACAGTCACCAAAGCCATTGATGAGGAAAGGCAGTCCATACAGCCTACCTCGATCTGGCGGATACAATACCCCACTCGGGTATCATTGAAAACTCATCAGCTTAAATGTTAACCCATACATCACAAGATGGGTTGCAAACTGGCTGAGTGACAGAACCCACAGGGTCAGAGTTGCTGGCGCCATGTCAGACTCAAAGCCTGTCACAAGTGGTGTACCACAGGGCTCAGTCCTGGGCCCACTCTTGTTTGGCATCTACTTTTCCAAGTACAAGCAAACACAGGAGGGTTGACAAAGTTTGCAGATGACTGCAAACTGGCCATAGTGGAAAACACATCTGACACAGATATCCTTCAGAAGGGTCTCACAGAAACGGATAACTGGTGCCAGAGCCATGGCCTAAAGTTAAATGCCAAAATGCATAGTCATAAAACAAGGTTACTAGCTACCAAATAGGTGGCAATCCACTGAGCATAGAAGAAGTTATCAGGGACCTGGGGACCCAGGTTGATAGTAGTCTGTCATTTGACACCCATGTAGCTAAAGTAGTTAGGAAGACCTTCTACATTGCCCACCTTATCATGAAGGGATTCTCATCTAGATCAAGGGAGGTCATAGTCTCCCTATACTCATCACTCATCAGACCAATGATTGAGTACAATGCCCAATGTATCTGACCCGACACTTGCAGCAGCTGGAGAGGCCACAAAAGTTCCTCACCAAAAGGATAAAGGGTCTCAAACATCTGTCCTATGCTGCCCGACTGAAAGAACTCCAGCTCTATTCACTCAGAGGTGACCTTTGCCTAACATACAAGGCCATGTCAAACCCAGATTTGATGAATATGCTTCACCTCAAAAATCTAGATCAGAGCCACAAGGGCGGAGACTTAAACCAGGGATAGATTCATCACCCAAAGACTCCCTATGCTGTGGAATAAAATCCCGGTATATGTGAGGCAGAGCACCTCGCTGGCCTTGTTCAAGAGAAATCTTGACCAATGGATGGGAGATCGCAGATATACCCCAGGGATTACCTCAGTGTCACTGCTCAACAGAGGCACAGCAAAATAATGGGTATAGTTCCCCATACTAAAGGATGGGCTAGGCTTGTAAATGCCCTCGGGCAGATAGCCTAGTATGAACCTATGAACCTATGAACCTAGACTTTATAAATCTTTTCATACAACCTGTAGTTCTATAACTGTCATTAGCCAATTGGTTGATATGATTAGAAAAACTCAGCTGAATCTACCCATATACCCAGGTCCTTAAATGAGTCTACACTTTCAGTCACTGTGTGCTGTATTAAATATTCACCTTTCAGTTTGTCTCCCAGATCTCATATGCTTAGTTTTTGATGTATTTATTAACATATTATTCTCCTGTGCCCAAATGGTCAATTTAGTCAAATTATTTTGCAGACATGCCTCATCTGTAACACTTGTAATCAGTTTACCCAATTTCAGATTGTCAACATATAGACTGTAGAACATCTCGGATGAAAATGTAAGGTCTGAAAGATACAATCTAAACAAGTAAGGGCCTAGTACAGAGCCCTGTGGGACACCTTGACTGTAACCAAGGATTTCACCTGTCCAGTTGGTGTGTGATACTTGCCATGTTCTATTTGTAAGTCATGCAGCTGTCCATCTTATCAACAGTACATCAGTACCTAATTGTACTAATTTATTGATCAGTGTTTTGTGCATGACCCTGTCAAATGCTGAAGTTAAATCTATATAAATCACATGGCAGCACAATTTTTCATTCATAGCGGTTATTATATTGTTACAGAATAGCATGTTACAGGTGGTAATAGATCTGTTTTCAACATATGCATGCTGATATATGGTTTCAAGTCCCAACCTATCCAGTTCAATAACTTTTAGTACTTTATCTTTCTCCCACAGTTGAGTCAGCATCAACTCCTGCTGGTGAGCTTGCATCTTTACTTTTAAAGGTCTAGGTTGCTTTCTAATAGCCAGGTTTTGACCATGCACATGATGTGCCCTTTCAGTTAACAACTTCTGCTGTGGAATGCCAGTCCAATTGCTTATTTGTGCTTTCATAAAATTATTACAGTCAGTTCCTTCCAGATTCTCTGGTACAACAGAAAATCTCAGGTTTTCCCTACGTGTTCTGTTCTCTAATTCTGTTATTTTTGAAACATCTCTTCTTGAGCAGTCTTATATTCAGCCAGCCTTTTTTTTCATTCCAGCCTGTAATTTTTGAAGTTTTATGATCTCATCTGAATAGCTGTGTAAATCATCTTCCATTTTTCCAGTCTTTTGTTATTTGAGTTGATACATTCTATCAGTGTTTCATTTATTGTAATCAGATCTTTGTGCAGTTGTATATTTTCCTCTAGGTTATTGAAAGTCATGTGTGGAGGTTGCACTGCTTCTTGCTGAACAACTGCAGTACTCTTCCTAGTCAGTGCTTTTCCTCACCTTTTGTAGCTGATTTTCTTTCAGTTTCTCTGTATCTCTTTTTTCCTGGCATTCAGGCAGTGGATTTACTAGCCAGTTACTGAAATTTACCCAGAAATATAAGTCCATTTGCTTTATTTGCTGAGTTTTTGTTTTCACACTAGGAGAGCTAGAATGACGCTGTTACTCAATGTGCAGCCATCTTGGATGTCAAAACTGCAAGTTTTGATTCTCATCTGAATACATTACATCCCATAGACTTGTAAAGTCATCTTTCAAACACTGACACTAGTCAAACAATACATGCTTCCTAAGCTACTTGTGGCACTATTTATATTTACAGGTAATGTAGAAGAACTACCCTTATTCGTCTTTGTGTGTTTTTTTAATTTGTTTTAGCCTATTTTCTGTTGAGTTTCTTTAACTCATCATTATCTTTCTTATCTTTGTCTTTTAATTTGCAGGCACTCATCTCTGTTTTCTTTAACAATTTTGGAATTTTCATTTTCTCTTCCCTCATTCTCGTAGTCAACAACATGTTTTTCATTGTCAGCTTCAAGTTCTTCCCCCTGAAATTCAGTAAAATCGAATTGTATTGCTGTTTTCACTGTTTAGCAAGCTTTTTTGTTCTTTCCACTGTTTATATATTTACTGGTATTTTTTCACTGTTTTAAAATGATCTCTTCTGCCTTCTCTAGTTTTCCCGCCAAGCAGTACTCAATTAACTAATCTCTTAACTGTTTCATTCTTTAGAGCCTTCTGGCTGATTTACTACTGTTTTCAACATTTTTTCAGTGCCTTACTATGATTTTTCTGCTGTGTTAAACATTATCTAGTGTTTCCTGCTGAAACTAGGGCAACTAATAGCTGTAACATAATCCAGATCCAGGCCTGCTGCTTCTTAAACTTTTTGTAGTGAAGGGGCCTATTTGCATTTTTGTGAAAGAATTGTGTTGATTGGGACCTGACTGGTAAAGGGATGCCAGTCTAAGACTTTGAATAAGCATCCTCATTGGTCCTTTTGAATTTTGTTATTTATTTATTTTTTTTAAATTTTAGCTTCTGGCGTTTAGGCCCTGCATCTTTGCAGGTTTCTGCTTGTTTGCGTGTTGCACAGCACACTACCATGCAATTGTACGCCAAAGCCAGACAGTTAAATTCAACACATTTTCCCTTAAAACTCAGGCAGAAATATCCATTTGCTGAACTCCTCCATGATTTTCTGAAAAGCCACCTCTAGTGACAACTGTCTTCAATGTAGCATAATGGACAGTTGGACTACCCTTGTTTCTCATGCCAACCTTCTTGACTTTAGTCTCTTGAGGCAGTGTAGTAATTGCTTCATGTACACAGACTACTAATAACACAATCTAGTACAGAGTGCGAGAGATGTATGTATACCAGGAGTCTAGAATCCATGCTCTCTCTCACTCAGAACAGTAACAGAGAAGCTTGTATGATGTTTGCAGATGATATTGTAATCTGTAGTGAGAGTAGGGACCAGGTTGAGGAGACCCTGGAGAGGTGGGGATGTGCTTTAGAGAGGAGAGGAATGAAGGTCAGCAGGACTAAGAATATGTATGTGTGAATGAGAGGGAGGATACAGGAGTGGTGAGGATGCAGCGAGTAGGTGGAGGAGTTTAAATACTTGGGATCAACAGCTCAGAGTAATGGTGAGTGTGGAAGAGATGTGAAGAAGAGAGTACAGGCAGGATGAAGTGGGTGGAGAAAAGTATCAGGAGTGATTTCTGACAGACTGGTACCAGTCAGAGTGAAAGGGATGGTCTACAAGAAAGTGGGTAGTGAGACCAGCTATGTTATATGGGTTGGAGACTGTAGTATTGACAAAAAGGCAGGAGTCAGAGCTGGATGTGGCAGAGTTAAAGATGTTAAGATTTGCACTGGGTGTGACGAGGATGGACAGGATTAGGAATGAGTACATTAGAGGGTCAGCTCAAGTTGGACGGTTTGGAGACAAAGCCAGAGAGACGAGATTGCATTGGTTTGACATGTGCTGAGGAGGGATGCTGGGAATATTGGGAAAAGGATGCTAAGGATGGAGTTGCCAGCTAAGAGGAAAAGAAGAAGGCCTAAGATAAGGTTTATGGATGTGGTGAGAGAGGACATGCAAATGGTTGATGTGACAGAGCAAGATGCAGAGGACAGGAAGAAATGGTCACAGATGATCCACTGTGGCAACCCCTAAAGGGAACAGCCGAAAGAAGAAGAGAAGCTTGTCAACTCACCCACCACTACATATTCATATAGTAGCACTACTGTTACAAATACCACTACTCACACACTCAGTATATATCAAACACGTAAATCCACATACACGGAGGTTCTCTCAAAAAACTTACAGAAACACCAGAGACCTCAAAAACACAAGTCTACTACAGCTAACACAGTCTCCACAGCACCCGTGACACATAGCAACACCAGTGTCTCGCCCACCAAGCCCGTAAGGCGCAACACTCAAAAAACAAATTTTCTTGTCATTGGAGACTCAATAGGGAGAAAGCACAGATGTCCCACTCACCAGGTTGGGAAAAGAGAAAGTCACGATCAACTGTCTGTCCAGTGTCAGGATTTGCCAATTCACACATGCACTCAGGTCTCTCAGAAACATGTACTGTTATGACTCTGTCATAGTTCATGTTGGTGTGAATGACCTGAGATGTATCTCGCCGGACAATATGAAGAGAGACATGGTCAAACTCTGAGTATATGTACCAGGCAGGTATGCTCTTGGCCTTGAGCAGCATACTACCCTCACCTAGAATGATGTCACAATGTAAACAAAATTATTGATTTCAATAATTGGCTTAGTTTTTGGTGTCATTCTAAAGGGATCCAGTTCCTGTCTACCTGGGAAGCCATGGTCGACAAACCTCACTGCTTTGCCAGAGACCGTTTGCACCTGACATCCCTAGGCTTTTGGCTGCTGGCAAAGGCTCTTGCCTCCCCCTTAGTGCCTTTTTTAGGCAAGGTCTGAAACACTACCAAAATGAAATTAACCAGTTGGAACAAAATAAGGGTCGCGCTGCTAAATTCTAGGAGCTTAAACCAAAAACTGCCTGGAAGCACTCCTTTCACTAGAAGATGTAGATGTCTTTGCAGTCACAGAAACCTGGTTTAAGGCCTCAGAGAGTATCCCCGCCCTGCAAGGCTGCAATGCCTTTCACATCTTTGTACTGCAAATGAACATGAGAAAACTAAAGGAAGCAGTGTTTCAATCTATATTAGAGATACATTCACCTCCTGTCTAGTTAGGTTGGACACCTCCATGAAGTTATTCCTTGTCCAGTTTACAGTGGACAAGACCCCCTATTCAAGTCATTGCCAGTTATAGATTCAGCTGCATAGGTCACAACACCCACAAAGTCTACTTAGCTAAACTGAAGACATTCCAAATTTTACCGAACACACTGGTTATGGGGGATTTCAATTATCCCACTGTCAACTGGAAAATCTACTCTAGTCCAAACTTGCTAGCACAAAATTTCTTTGGCTTTGTGAATTGATGTCTGAGAGCAAATTGTGCATACCCTGACAAGAGGAACAAACATTCTAGATCTGGTCCTCACTAGTATGTCAAACAGGTGCCCTGCTGCAACTGTTGGACCCTCATTAGTTAAAACTGACCACAAATCGGTCACCTTCAAACTGACACTAATACCAGAACTCACAAAGGGTGAAGTCAGACTAAAAATCTTCAAGGAAAACTATGCCCTCCTAGGTGAAGGTATAAATGCATTCGAAGCTCTGCCCCAAGCTAAAAGTAGTAACTATGCCGAAGCTTACACTAAAGTCCAGTACAATCACTCGCATAAGTGTATAAACTCATCTGTACCAGATAAAATCAAAGCCAGAGCCCCAAATAATATCAAGCTGCCATGGTGGACTTCCAGCATCAACAAACTCTACAATAAACCCAAAAAGTTGCTGTCCAAAAAAATAAAGGCAAGGACCCAACAATGGAGGAGCACTCTGCTCAGCCTTAACAGGCAATTAAGACAACATGTCAAATCCTCTAACAGCTTCTTTGACAGAAACCTATCAATTACTACCAAGGATAACTATAAGGCCTTTTGCAGCTACGTATGTAAACTAAAGGGTAGGACCCAAGCATGTGCAGAACTGGTGGGCAATGGTATCACACACACTGACCCCACAAAAATAGTAAACCTGCTAGCGGATAGGTTTGTTGAAAATTTTAGTCCCTTATCCCCTCCTAATGTACAACAAACCCTCCCCCAATCCTTACATATCTGAAGAGCAGGTCCTCAAAGGCCTGTCCAAAGCAAAGAAAACGGTCTCTATGAGACCAGATAACATCCCAGGCTGTCTTCTAAACAGACTAAAACATGAACTAGCATCACCACTAAGTACCCTTTTCAATCCTAGCCTAACCACTGGCTTTGTTCCTGCAGAATGGAGAACAGCTACACTTATTCCCCTCCACAAAGGTGGCCTGGCAACAGACGCAGGGAATTACAGACCCATAAGCCTGACCAGCCTCGTCTGTAAGACATGGAATCATTATGGACCTCATAAATAAAGAAATAGGTGACCTCCAAACCCCAGATCCTACCCAATTCAGCTTTGTGAAGGGCAGATCCTGCCGGTTAAATCTGCTAGATTTCTTTGAAAGTGTGACTAAGGCCATTGATGAGGGCAAGCACACAGCATACCTTGACTTGGCAAAGGCTTTCAACACAATTCCACATTCAGCCATTAGCAATAAACTTAGCAAACTGAATGTAAACCCCTTCGTTGTAAGATGGGTTGCCAACTGGCTGTCAAACCGGACACACACTATGAAAGTGGGTGACTCCACATCAACCAGCAGACCTGTTACCAGCGGGGTACCACAGGGGTCATTGCTGGACACTACGTTTGGTATGTACTCTCAGAAGTTCAGGACAAAACTAAAGGGTTGTGGCTGACCAACTTTGCAGACATCTGCAAACTATGCACAATAATTGAATACCCGTATGATGTCGGTATACTCCAGGAGGGTTCATACAGACCAATGACTGGTGTATTAGTCACAGTGTCAAACTGAATGCAAAGAAATGCATCATCATTCCTTTCGGCACAAGCAATGTCCCTTAATGCTGTCAAATGAACAGCAGTACCCTCAGTGCCCATGAATGGTAAGGGACCTGGGATCACATAGGATGGACCACCACCTTAACTTCGATCACCACTTTCCACTTAGCTGACTTGATTAGTAAAAGCATCTCCTCAAGAGCAAAAGAAGTTATAACCCCATTATGCTAAGCACTTATCTTGTCCATAATTGAGTATAACGCCCCATTCAGTATGTACCATACTAAGCACCTGCAGCAGTTAGAGAGACTGCAGAGGTTTCTTACAAGATCAAGGACCTCTAGCATGTGCCTTACATGGACCGACTAAAGTTCCTATCAGTATACTCCATATCGTATAGACTTAATTAAGGGAGACGTATCCCTGGCCTACGGAGCAACCCAAAACCCAGACCTAATGAACTTACTTCATATCTGTAAATCAAATGGGTCTAGGTCTTCCTGTTCCAAAGACTTAAATATGGCCTGCGACTTAAGTAGGACTTGCTGGAGGGGACAGATTCATCTTCCAGCAGCTGCCATGTCTTTGGAACAGGCTACCAATTCATATGAAACAGAGCACCTCTGTCACACTGTTCAAAAAGAAACTGGAAGAGTGGATGGGGCACCGTAAATTCTTATTGAGGCTAGCGCCCACAACCCTCCAGGACATGAGCAGCCATCACTAATTGCAATCTTGGGTATTGGCTAGTACTTTGGTGGTATTATGTTAGGTTGCAACAGCTAGGCTTAAAATGACCTGTAGGTCGATAGCCTAGGAATCTCTTATGATTTCACCCTTCCAGAGGCATTATGTTATGTTTGGAAAAATTTTGCATATCATCATCTTCACTGCGTATGCTTTCATATCAGAGGTGTAGCCAGAGAATTCCATTTTTACTCACATTCTCTTATTGCTGCCCCCAACTCACCTGGTATTAATAAATGTAAATGTGTACATCTCACGGAATAATCCCCCCCCAAATGCTTATTATACCATGACCCCCCCAAAACGTGCACGCTGATTGGCCAGCGTGCACATTGTAAATCGAGTTATACTAATGGAAAAAGGTCCGTCGCCGGACTTTTTCCATTAGTATAACTCTACTTTTAAAACACTGTCTCGCTATGTTAAATGGGTTTAACATAGCGAGACAGCTTTAAAATAAGCAACGGAGATCTCCGTTGCTTATTCTAAAGCTGCCTCGCTATGCTAAACCCATTTAACATAGCAAGACAGGTTTTAAAAAAAAAGCAACGGAGAAAGCAAGATCAACCAAAGCCACTAAGGTAAAACAGCATTCCCAACACACTAGTCATAGGTGACTCCATATTGAGGCACACTGATGTCCCATTCACTAGTTGAAAAAGGAGAACGCTACCTGTCAAGCACCAGGATCCGCCACATAATGCACACACTCAGGTCCCTCAACAGGTAGAAATATGACTCTGTCATTGTACATGTGGGTGTGAATGACCTGAGACGTACCTCCCTGGACTACATGAAAAGATTCATGGAGGAGCTCTTGGATTATGTAGCCCAGGCGGGTATGACCCTAACCCTGAGCAGCATCCTACCATCACCCAGAATAATACCACAGTACAAGCAGAAAATGATTGATTTCAGCAATTGGCTAAGTTTCTGATGTCATTCTAAGGGGATCCAGTATCTGTCTGCCTGGGATGACATGATTGACGGACCTTGATGCTTTGTCAGGGATGGCCTGCATCTGTCACCCCTGGGCTTCCAGATGCTGGCCAAGGCTCTTGCCACCCCTATAGTGCCTTTTTAGGCGTTGTTCCAAAGACCAAATTACCACCGTAATGGCTACAAACAAATGCAGTCTGAGGGTCATGCTGCTCAATACTAGAAGTCTAAATCTCAAGGTGCACTCACTCGAAGCACTCCTTAAAATGGAGAACATCGACATTTGTGCCATAACAGATACCTGATTCAAGGCAGCAGAAAGCACCCCTGCACTACCAGGCTATAACTCATTCCACACCATTCGGCTCCAGAACTTGAACCAAAGCTCCAAAGGCAGTTGTGTTTCCATATTCATAAAGGATGCACAAACCTGCAGACTGGTAGCCCAACATAACGCATCTGAGATACTTCAGGTGCAGTTAACATTGGTTAAGACAGCAGTTCAGGTCGTAGCCTGCTACAGATCCCCAACCATATCCCAAGACTTGAATTCCATGTTCTTAAGCACCCTGGAGAATATTGGGGTCCAACCTAACACTTTTTTATACTGGGCAACTTCCAACTACCCCTCCATTAATTGGGAAAACTACTCATGTACCATTAACTTGCCCAACATTTCCTGGAATTCATTAATTTCAATGCCCTGGACCTGCTCGTTCTTAGCCCACTAGAGGTAGCAACATCCTTGACCTTGTCATTACTAACTTGGGCAACTGTTGCTCTACAGCAATAGTCAACTCCTCCCTGGTTAGATCCGACCACAAACTAATCACCTTGGAAATCCACCCCGCAGAGGTCACCACCATGAAAAACGTCTCCAAATCTAACTTTCCAATAGATTCCAATCCAGTCCAATAATCCTTTTCCTGAGGAGTTGGTGTAACTGTCAGCCTTTGGTTCCTGACTGTCTGCCTCCTGGATCACTCTGCCCACTGATGAGCTCATAGAATTGATCTCTTGGTGGGCGTGGGAGACCCCAGATTCCATTGAGCCAACTCCCCCACAGAAGTACCTCACAAAGAGAATCCATGGCCTCCAACACCTGTCCTATGTGGACAGGCTCAAATCACTATCACTCTACTCTGTATCGTACAAATTGCTCAGAAGTGATCTGTGTCTCGCCTACAAGGCAATCAAAGACCCTGCTCTACTACAATGCTCCATATCCATAAGTCTAACTCCTCACATAGTACCTGATTGAAAGGCTTAAATCTAATATGTGACATTAACAAAACCTGCTGGAGAGACAGATTTGTCTCCTAGAGGCTGCCCCGAGTCAGGAATAGACTCCTCATACACATCAAACAAAGTACGTCGCAGACCCTCTTCAAGCACAACCTTGATGAGTGTATGGGAAACCACAAATTTGTCCCAGGGGTTGCACCTGTGTCCCTCATTGACAGGGACAACAGCTGTTGATTGAGTTTTCTTTTTTTTTGGGGATAAACTCTTGGCTAGGCTTGTAAGGGCTCTAGAGCCATTAGCGTAGTAATCTCCTATGATCCTTTGACAGAAGGGATTGCAGTAGATGCCATGGTGGTGGTGGCAGCTACAAAGAAGGAACTATCAGAAGAAAGTTCCACTATCCACCCTCCAAATAAGGATTCCAGAATGATGGATAGCTGCAGGAAGTGAGTCTTTATTCTTCAGCAACCTTTGCATTGTGATCACTGAATTACCTTTCCCACTTTGCTAGATTACAAAGGGATCTTTTCAAGGAGTTATCAGATACCCTTGAAGGAGCCATAGCTGAGGGAGTTTGGGAGAAAGTAGGTTCCCAGCTAGCAGCCGTACATTCTGTAGCTAACTCTTCCATGAGGCTTATCACTCACACAGCTGAGGAAACAAATAGAGAGGTGGATTTCAGCAAATTGATGAGAAGGCATGCTTGGATGCATCTCTGAGATTTTGTGGAGCCTTTTAAGTCTTCTTTCATCAGTGCTTCATTTGATATAACATCACTTTTTGGCCCCAAGGTTAAATACATGCTATCCAAGTATGAGGAGGGTAATACCCTTTCTACTGTGGGCATACATTTTTCTGCCCCCCAGAGAGACCATATCCTAAGGGACAGAGAGGTGTTGGCAGAATGCGGTTCAAAAATCACAGGGGTTTTACCAATACACAAGTGGAGAGAGTTTCCCCCAGAGGCAGAGGGGGAAAAACTCAGGAAGACACCACCTATGTGGCAGAGGAGATTCGTAAAGCCAAGGGTCTCGAGAACCATACTTTGGGAGACCCTACCAGCACTCCTGAACAGAGGCCTGATTGCCCACCTCTGGAGGCAATTGGGGGTTGACTACCCCTGCAATGGAGAGCCTGGCTAAAAATAATTTATGGATGCAGAGGATAACATCCAGAGGATAACTGATTCTGTTCTCCCAAGATCCCCCTTACATCAGAAAAATCCCAGACGTTCCACTCATTCAAAAGAATCAAGCAGTTACTTAAATTCAAAAATTGCTGGACACGAGTCATCCAAGAGGTCCCCCCAGACCAAAGAGGATTCAAACTTACTCAAGGTTCTTTTTAGTTCCAAAGAAAAGAGGGGACTGCAGTTATGGATCTCAGCAGATTTAATAAGTCAGTTCAATTTCATAAGTTGCGAATGGTCACCGTACAGTCCTTACTTCCTTTCTTGGAACAGGAAGATTGGATGTGCTCAATAGACCTTCAGGATGCATACTACCACATAAAAATGGACAGGCAGTCCAGAACATTTTTGTGCTTTGGCTGGGAGACTGTCATTTCCGGTTAAGAGCTCTGCCCTTTGGTCTCATCACAGCCTCCAGGGTGTTCAACAAGTGCATCGCAGTGGTAGCGGCTCACTTAAAACAGCAAGGATTCCAGGTGTTTCCTTACTTGGACAACTGTCTCCTTTCCGCCCCCACCAGGCATCTGCTAATTTGAACAAGGGATTCACTCATCCAAATCTGTACAGATCTAGGCATAACGATAAATTATGAAAAATCTCACTTTGAACCTGTAGAACCTCTAGAATTCATAGGAGCAATTTTGGACACAAAACAGATGATTGCAAGACTACCACAATCCAGAGTACTGATGATCAGATGCCAAACACAGATGTTACTTCAAAACAGGAGGATAGCCACCCGTTATGTTTTAAGAGCCTTGGGATTAATGGCTGCTGCTATAGTCTTAGTACAGCTGGCAAGATTCCACATGAGAATTCTGCAGTGGCTTCTGACAGCACATTGGTCAGTTACCCAAGAACCACTGTCTTATCCGGTAATCACTACAGCCATCTGCAGGACGGCTCTATCATGGTGGATTCGTTCTGATCAGGTAACTCTAGGTCTGTCCTTTCCCCCTCAACCTCAGGCCATGGTGACCATGGATGCTTCCCAGATAGGGTGGGGGGGTGCATAATCTGGGGAAGACTGTTCAAGGCATCTGGTCTTCCAACAAGGCCAGTTTACACACACGCATCCTAGAGATGAGGACAGTGCTTCAAGCATTGCAGGCTTTTCAGGTTGCTCTTTCTCTGGGGACAGCAAAGATTCAATCTGACAACATATCGGTGGTCTGATACATAAGCAAGGAAGAACTAGACCATACCCCCTGTGCCAAGAAGTGCTCAGCATGTGGCAGTGGGCGATCTCATCCAACCGTTTACTTATAGTAGTGCACATTCTGGAGACGTCCAGCTTGACTGAGGACGGAGTGAGCAGATCTCTTCTCATGCCTCATGAGTGTTCCCTCAACCAGGAAGTAGCAGAGGAAATTTTCCATAAATAGGGCCGACCTGCTGCAACTTCTTTGCATCCCCCCTGTACAACAAATGCCCTGACCCCCCCCCCAACCAGGGAGTCCCCAAGGGATGCCGTCACTCACGATTGGCCTCCTGGTCTTCTGTGCATTTCTCTCAACCCCCTTGATTCCCAAATTCCTCCAGAAAGCAAACAGGTTGAAGAGGAGTAATCCTCATTGCTCCCTTTTGGCCTCGACAAATCTGTTTTCCCTTTCTTTGTCCTCACCTTTGGGGGAAAAACATGGATTCTGGAACTTACTCCAGACCTTCTGTCACACCCGACAGGAGTAACTCATCCCAGTCTGTCCAACCTCAAGTTGACTGCTTGGTTGCTCCAGTTCCATCTATAGCCAGACATACTATGCTCTCTTTCCCAGTACGTCATATTTTGATATCATCCCATAAACAATCCACTCAAAAACTGTAGAATAGCAAATGGAGAAGGTTTGTAATCTGGTTGCAATAATGTGATTTAGACCCTTAGACTGCCCCTGTTCACTCATTCTAGAATTCTTAGCTCATCTTTTTGAAAGTGGGGCTGGGGCTTCTACTAGCAAAGTACAATTGGCAGCTGTCTCTGTGTTTCAATTTTGGAGATGGTAATCTGTCTTTAATCTCATACAAGCTTTGCAAAACCTTCTTGAAGGGGATTTTGTTGCTAAGACCAATGCTCAAGGATCCTTCCCCTCTTTGGAACATTAATTTGGTACTGTGTTTTATTGTTCAACCCCCCCCCTTTGAACCTGCAGCATCATGTGACATCAAATTTTTGTCTTGGAGAACCATTTTCCTTTTAGCAATCACTTCGGCTAGAAGAGCATCAGCAATTCAGGTCTTATCCTCTTTGCCTCCATACTTGATTTTTCATAAAGACAGGGCTCCCTTATGTACCAACCCCTCCTTCTTACCTAAAGTAGTTTCTGAGACTAATATCAATTGAACCATTAATTTTCCCATATTCTTCCCCAACCTCTCTAATAAAGGAGAATATGTACTGCATTTATTGGATTTTCATAGGCAATTACGTTTTGTAGCTGCACAGGACAAAAGAATTTGGAAAGGCAGAAAAATTAATTTCTTTTTCAGATTCCAGAAAGGGATGACCAGTATCCAAGGTTACTCTGACAAAATGGTTATCTGTTTGCATTACATTTATCTACCACAGACAAGGTGTAGCTGTGCCAAAACTGGTTCGGGCTCATAAAACCAGAGCAATGGCAACTTCAGCAGTTTTTCAGAGTAATGCTTCTGTGGATGAAATTTGTGTAGTGGCAACTTGGACAAATCACCATACCTCTGGGGGATTCCAAAATGGCTGCACATTGAGTAACAACTTAATTCTGGCTCTCCCAGTCTGAAAACAGAAACTTGGCAAATAAGCCAGTAGACCTAGATTTCTGGGTAGATTTGAGTAACTGGCTAGTAAATGCACTGCCTGGATGCCAGGAAAAAATAAATATAAAGGATCTGGAGGAAAATCAGCTGCAAAAAGTAAGAAAGAAGCACAGAGTGTGAGGAGTACTACAGTGTTTCAGCAAGAAGTACTACAAGTTTCAGACATGAAATTCAGTAACCCAGAGGATCGTATAAAGAAGCTGCATGTAGACCTGGTTAAAATAAACAAAACACTGAAGGAGTATATGAACACACACAATAAAAAGCTGGAAAAAATGGAAGAAGCTTTAAACAGATATTCAGATAAGATGATAGAACTGCAAAACTAAGAGGCTGAAATGAAGAAAGGCTGGCTGAATATGAGAATGCACAATTAGAGCCTTTTCAAAAAATAATAAAATTGGACGACAGGGGATGTAGAAAAAAACTGAGATTTTATGCTGTACCAGAGAAGTTGGAAGAAACAGACTGTATTAATTTTATGAAAGTACAAATACGCAACTGGACTGGTATTCCACAACAGGAGCTGTTAATTGAAAGGGAACATTGTGTGTATGCTCCAAATCAGATTACTAAAAAAAAAAAAAACAGCCTAGACCTTTAATAGTAAAAATGCAGTCTTATCGACAGGAGGAGCAGAAAGATGAAGTGCTAAAAGTCGGAGATAGTAGAGTGTTTGTGGAGAATGATTACTTAGTGTACACCAGGCAGAAAAGGAGTAAATGTATTCCATTATTTTGGGAATGTCGAAAAGCAGGCATGAGATTCAAACTGCTGTACCCAGCCATCTTCAAAGTGTTTTTCTTTGAAGGGGCAAACTCATTTTTTGATGAAGTACATGCTAAGGAGGAAATACAAAAGTTTGCTCAGCAAAGAGTTAGCTGTGAATCAGAAGGAGGTACTTCATGTTCTGCTGGTGCTAAGGACAAGAGAGAGACTGAGCCCATGAAATTTTTTCCACTGTTTCATTTGCCTGAGCGAAGGAAGAAAACATAAGAGTTTACTAGAAGAATCTGGAATGTGTTGGAAATGAAACAGAGACAGGATTTGGGAGATGGCGATGAGCAAGATTAAAGCTAGTAAGCTGGAAATCGAAAACTTGCAAAACATGACAGAACAGGAAAATATGAAAATATTGAACTTCCTTGGACTTTGTTATACTTGTGGGAAACTTTAAAGCTTATACCCTGCTTCATGTTATTAATATCTGGAGAATAAAATCAGTTACCTGTAAACAAATGTAGGATTACAAAGCAATAATTATACCTGTGAACATAGCAGAACAAGATTTGGAAATATTGGATTTTTGTGGACTTTCCTAAATTTGTAGGGGACTGTAAAGCATATGCCCTACATTATGTCATTAAGCTTCGGAGAACTACTTTGGAGAGGGAAGGAGAAGGGAGAAAGTTAACTAAGTAAAAGAAATTTATTTTTTCTCTTAATGGTAATGTTTAAATGTTGCATGATTTTCTTAGCAAGCTATGAAGTAAAGCTTTTTCAGTTTTTTATGTAAAGGGGATATTAGTATAACAGGTGGTTTTGTTTTTTTTTCTTTTTCTCCCTTCTCTTTTTTACCTGTTCAGTTTTAAGAAATGTAGTCACTGCCATGTGATTAAAAAAAGAGAAAAGAAGGGTCTGGTTGAGAGAGCATGGCAAAAGAAAAAAATAGTGTGCTTTTACTTGCATAGGCAAGTGATTGGGTTAGCCCTGGGATTTATCCTGCAACAAGTGTATTACAAAACATTTAAATTGGAAAGAATATTGAATATTATATGGCTTTTCTGTTAAACAAGGTATCCTTAATAGTTTGTGTCTGGTTTGCATATCACGAGAAGACAATCTGATAAAGAGAAATGACTTGGAGAAAATGTTTACTGAAAGCATTCAAGTGTTTTCTTAGCTGGAAGGGCCATAAAGATAAGACAAAAATCAGATAGCATTTACTAAAAGCACAGGCTGTATCATGCATCTTAGCATGAATAACCTTTCTTTTTCGGTGTTTCTAGCCTGTGATTGTGGCTATCATTTTAGAGTGTTTGTACTTGTTATGTACATAGTTGTGTGTTATTAAGTTAACAGGTTTTACAGGGGTATGGGGAGGTTATTTTTGTTTAAGGGCTTTCAGTAAAACAAACAATTCTGCATGATGTGATATAGGCTTAAATGGAGATGACAAGAAACAATTGTATAAAAGATTAACCTGTCAAATGATGCATGCATCGAATACAAAAGCTGGAACTATACATGTAACAAAAAAGCTGTTATACATAAATGGTGGGAAGAATAATCCATCAAGAACATGATTCTTTCTATAATGTGTTTAAACATTAATGGTCTCACAGATCAATAGAAAAAAGAAAGAGTAGTGAATTATATTAAAAAATGTAGAGTGCAAGTAGCTATGCTCCAGGAGACACACTTGGAAGTGAACACATGAATTTGATAAAGAAAGGTTTTCAGGACGGTTATTCATCAGAATATGTGGGGCAAAGGAAGAGAGGAGTACTTAATTGCAAGATATCTCCAACAGTAATAGAAGAAAATTTAAAATACAATAATGGAAGATGTATAGTATTCAGGGGCTACTGGCGAGCGAGGAAGGGTTACACTATGTATTTATATTCCAGCCAAAACTGCTGTAATGGAGCTTACGAAAATTCTGGGAGAAATAATCACCCTCAACAAGGAATATTACTTATAGGTGATGAATGGAATTTGATTTGCAACAGTGAAGATGTGTTTGGGGGACCCAGAACAGAAAATATAACAAAGGAGGGTATATTTTTAAAGTAATTTATGAGACATTTGGCATGGAAGATGTGAATTCAGTACTAAGAGTTCAGAGTGAATTTACATACTATTCTCCATGATACAAAAACTGGGCTAGGCAAGACAGACTATACATTTCACAGGAAAATGTGCATTTAATTAAATGTATTGATACGCACCCAAGAACTATTTCAGATCATGTGCCAATAATAATTAAAATAAAAATCTCAGGGTAATGAAATAAAAATGAGACACTGGCACTTTCCCACCTGTCTGTTGAAAAGAGAGGAATTTAAGGAATTGGCAGTGGAAATTATTCAGCAGCTGTTTGAAAAGATAGACATTTCTTCTGAAAATACAGCTAGGGAGTGTGATAAAATTAAAGTAGAATTTAAAAACAGGTGGAAATAAAAGAAGGGGAGATACGGTTAAGAAGTAACAAAAATTACTTAGAGGGACAGACAAAGTGTTAAAGTACTGCAAAATAGGGAGAATCTCAGAGAACAAGAGGAGGATCATCTGCAGAATGCTAAGCAGAAAATAAGGGATTACTTTGATAATATGCATGAGTTTAAAAAGATTACTGTTAAGCAACTGCTTTTTGATAATAACCCTAGAGCACAAACGACTTAGCACAACGACTCAGGCAACAGAAAATAGAAAGGACAGTCACCAAGCTGAGGGAGCCTATAACAAGGCATATAACCAGGGATCCTGTAGAAGTATTGGAAATTCATAGAAAATTCTATGAAAGTCTGTATAAATGTATAAAGCAGAAGAGGGTTGGGAGGGTGGCTTAATGGTTAAGGTGTTTGCCTTACAAACACAAGGTGCAGGGTTTGAGTCTCACAAGGGATAATTGGCTAGGCTTAAAATGGCTTGCAAGGGCAGTTAGCTTAGTACTAACCTATGAATATGGAAATCAAGAAAATGTTTATGGAAGAATTAAATACGCCCAGGCTAGAGGTAGTGGAGGCTCAGTTACTAACAGGTTAATAGGAGATGAGATAAAAATGGTGATGAGTAACCAATCTACAGGAAGTCCCCAGAAATATATGGTATTCCTGTGGAGGTTTGGAAGCTAGGAGGGAAAAATCTGATTAGGATCTGAAGGTTTTAACAGTATTTTAAGAGGAGGAGGAGGAGAAGTACCAACATCCTGGAAGAAAGGTGGTAGTAGCTGTAATACTTGGAGGGTAAAGAAACATCAGCTCCAGCTTCATACAGGCCCATTTCAGTAATAAATCATTATTATAGAGTGTTTGTCTATCATGGCAAAAGTGATGCCAAAAATTGATAGATGTGGATCAATGTGGTTTTGGGGAGGGGAGGCAAACATTTGACAACAATAAAAGGACAGTGATGATACAGAAGGAAGCAGAATGTACAGTTGTTGTAGGTCTTGATGCAGAGGAAGCATTTGACAGAGTGAGGTGGGACTTTATAAGCAGAGCAATGGAAGCATTTGCATTCCCTGAAAAAAATTATAAGGTTGATTAGCACTATGTATGAGGGGGTCTATATCAGAACACCGAAAGTTCATACTTTCGAATGTTCTTACATCGATCCCTGTTCAGCGAATGCTGAAAATAGCGAAACAACAGATAACCAAATTTTTTCCTAGGGAAAGAATTTGGTTGTCCGTTTCAGTCATTTTGCTATTTTCAGTGCTGTGGTGGAAAGTTACGGGTCTGGTTCAGGTAAGTGTGCGATTGGATGTGGGTTAGGTGAGTTAGGGTTAGGGCGTGAGGGAGGTATGTGTGTGATTGTGTGGACGTGAGGGTTAGGGCGGGTTAGGTGAGTTAGGGTTAGGGCGAGGGTGAGGTGAGTGTGCGATAGTGACGGACCTTAGGGTTAGAGTTTGGGTTAAGGTAAGTGGATAGTTAGTGGTGTTTGTACAGTTTAGTGTAGGGTTAGCTGTAAGATTTTGGGTGTATGTTTGTGGATTGCTGTTTGTTTGGTGTGCTTGTGTTGTGTGTATGTGTTTTGGAACAGTGAATTTTTTCCCCTAGGAAAAAAATGCTGTTCTGAATGTTCGATGTTGTCAGCATTCGCTGATTAGGGGTCGATGTAAGAACATTCAAAAATGTGAACTTTCGGTGTTCTGATATAGACCCGTATGAGGGATCGGAGATGAAAATTAAAATGGGTGGAGTCCTCTCTGATAATCACTGCTTGAGCAGAGGAAGTAGGGAAAGGGTATCCTTTCTCCCCTTTGTTGTTTGGATTATATTTAGAACTATTAGCAAAGAAAATAAGGGACTCAGAAATTAAAGGTTATAGTTTGGATAGTAGTCAAGAGAAGGTGGATCTATATGCAGATGACATCATTTTATACATGACAAAACTAGAAAGGGACATTACAGTGCTGTGGAACATATTGAGACAATTTCAAACCTCTTCAGGATACAAAATGAAGTCAAAACAAAAGCAATAGCAGTAAATTATTCAACCATATACTAACTGGTTCACAATATCCATACTTATGGGGAGATACGGACAAGAGGGGTGGGAGTATATTGGAGTAAACTGGCAAAGGAACCAAGGTATTGGGAGCAAATAACTAGACAAGGAAAGGATTGGACTGCAGGTGAAAGATTGCCTTCCGTATCAAGGATTGATATCAGAGTACAGGCAAAGAGAAGTAAATAGGGCAGTCCTAAACAAAAGACAAAGGAGTAATTTGTACAGCATATATAATATTGCATAATAACTATAAGAATCAATCAGAAGAGGTTAGGAAGAATTGGGAAGAGAGATTTGATAAGCAATTTACAAAAGAAAATGGGGGCATATATGTATGTCTCCCAAATATGCAACAAAATCTAGAAGATTTAGGATCTTTGCCTGGAAGTGTTTACATAGATATTTTTATACCTCAAGCAGGCTCCAAAGAATCTCTAAAGAAGCAAATGTTGGAGATGTGATAGTGAAGAAAGAGGTAACTGGGAACATATTTTCTAGGAGTGTAATGAGTTGGCTGACTTCAAAGATTCCCTGCCGACTGCTCTGTTGGAGAAGCTGGGTTAGCAGATTGGAATGACTAGGGAAATTATTTTTTTTTTGAGCTATGATACAAAGCTGGAATTGCTTAGACATAGGTAAGGCCTTGTTCTGTCTAATTATGATGGCTGCCAAAAAAGCAATAAGTACAATATGGAAATGAAAGTCTAAATCAACTTTACTAGCAGTAACAAAGATAGTAACAAAGATAAAACAACTGGAACTGGGATCTTTAAAAAATGGTAGGAATAAATTACACAGGAAAAATTGGAAATTTGGGACTACTACATGCAGAGGAGGAACAATGTTTAAAAGAAGGCATGATCTGAATGAGCTATGCAATGATTGACAATGACTAGATATATTAAAAATGATGTATAGTGTTTGCAGCTACAGTTGTGTTGGCATGGTTTGTAAGATGTAATGTTTGCAACTGAGATTGTGCCGCTATGATTTATTTTCATATATATATATATATATATATATATATATATATATATATATATATATATGCAAGATTGTCTGTGTCATACATGGTAATAAAGATGTTTCTTTAAAAAAAAAATCACCATAGCTTTATCACTCAATACAAATTGGATTTGGTCTCCAGGGGTAGAGCCTCCTTTGGTTCGATGGTTCTGAGGAATATTCTTCCATGAGTCCACCTGGGATGATGGTAGCTGGAGACTCTGCCCCATATGTGAGGACGAAATGAAAAATTGGTAATATCAGATAAAGAAGTTATGTACTTACCATAATGTTCCATCTGTGTTGTTGATCTTTCATTTATCCTCACAACTCCTCCCTCCAAGCCCCCTACCTTGGTTTTCTAGTTGAACGGGAAGCATGATTTATGCCACCTTTTTATCTTCTCCATGCTTCAGAAATGGTCTCCTTAAAATCCTCTTATATACAAGTTTTCTTTGTACCTTTCCTTCCTGGAGATAATATTAGCAAACAAGATCTGAGGTGACAGGTAGGTGCATTGTGGGTAAGGGGAGGTATCCAATAGCTTTTTGGTTGCCACAAGCTTGATAATGGCCGAGTTGGATCTGATGGTTTGAATCCAAACCCATATGTGAGGAGAAATAAAAAATCAATGACAGATATATTTTGCTGAATCAGGTTGCTTTTTGGAAATAGAGGATAATATTATGGGGAGTAAAGTTAGGTTTGTTAGAGGGCAATCTATGTTAAGGTCACCGAGCAAGATGGTTTCTTAGTTGAAAGTAGATGACAAGTAGCAAAGTATGTTTTCAGTAATCTTGGATTTTTTTGGTGGGAAGGGGATGTAGAAGGCTGCAATGATTGTGGATTTCTAATTGTTAAGGTAGAGTTTGGCTGTTACTATTTCTTCACTGGTGTATTGTGAAATAGTTGGGAGGTGGGTATGGATTTGTAAGGTGACTTGAAAGATGATGGTCATGTCCCCAGCCCATTTACTTATTTGGTCTTTCCTAATGATGGTACAATTAGGAGGAATGATTTTCTTTATTTTCAATTTCAGCTCTTAACCAGATTTCATTGATAAATAGGATGAGAGTTTGATGGAGTTCAGTCCGCATGTGAAAGCCTGATGTATTATTTCAGATGCTGCAGGTGAGATTATATATTTGTATGCCAGAGGAAGAAACTGTGGTATGTTGTGTTTTAGAGGATTGTTGAAAAGGGGAGTTTTTATGCAAGGGGGGGGGGGGGCGTTGGGTGGTGTTTTTATGCTGGAGGGGTTGGGTTTGTTTAGTTGGTGTTGGACCAGGGATGGGATGAACATCTCTACTGTCTTTGTTTATTTGAGAGGGGGGAGAAGTTTTTAAGGTTATAGAAAAGTTTTTGATATTTTTTTTTTGCACTGGAGAGTAGGGTTTGTATGTGATGTGATTTAGTAGTATATGTTTTTAGAGTAGGGTTTTGTCTATGCTGAAGAGGGATGGACAGATTAGGGAGTTGTATGTGTAGACAGAAGCTAAGTAGGTTTTTGTGGAGGACTTGGTTTGAGTGTATGTGCGGCATAATTCATAAATAGCCACTAGGCTTTGTATGGCAAAAGGCCGTATTGGG
>NC_056728.1:964186217-964196217 GCF_019279795.1 Protopterus annectens
GAAGAGCACAGAAAGTGTTACGTGAAATAAGAGATACTTAGACACCCCTCAGCAGTGTCTCTGTGGACAATGACCTTGATGAGGGAGAAGTCCCTCCCACCCAAAGACATCTCATTCGGTTGATGGAAATGTTGAGTCAGAGGGAAAATTAGCCCAGTCATTTCCCTTTCCCTGATAAGGAAGTGTTCCTCAAAGCCTTTGTAGCAGGTCCATCTACTTCCTGGGTGGTTCCCCCTCCAAACAGGTTGATAGATATGGTGACTCAAAGGAATTGGAAGGAGCTGGATGCTACGAGAACTAGTCCTAAAACAACAGTGCCCCCCCCCCCCAAGGATCCCCCACACTGGAACAAAAGCCCATCTGTGGACTTAATGTGACAGCCACCAAGAAAGAGCTTTTGGAGGAGAGCTCTATAGTCCATAACCCTAACCAAGATTGCAGGGTGATAGACTGTTTTGTAAAGCATGTAAATGCTTTGAGAATTTTTTCCTAATGAACAGTACATTATATCTTGTATATCACAAGATTCTAGAAGGTTTAAACCAATGATTTGTTACAATCTTTAGGAAGCCCAGAGACAGCAGATGAGGAAGTCCATGGAGGCTCAGTTGGAAGCCCAGAGACAGCAGATAAGAGGAAGTGCATGGAGGCTCAGTTGGAAGCCCAGAGACAGCAGATAAGACGAAGTCCATGGAGGCTCAGTTGGCTACCATGTTGTCAGTTACTAATGTCAACAAGACTAGTTTTTAAATGTAACAGATTGGGCATGGCATTGTCATACATTATCATGCTTGTCTGGTATGTGATTTCACAGAGAACTTCAGGGTGTTCTTTCTTAATGCATTTTTCCAATGAGCCTATCCTTTTCAGATGCAAAGTGAAGGAAACTCTGTATAAGAGCAAGCATGATGTTAATGTTGTCTGTGGTTGGAGGTGACTTCTCTAACCCTCAAATAACTTTTTTTCAGGAATCAGAGAGGAGGAAAGCAAGTCTAGTTCAGAAGTCTCATCATTTTGTCACCAGATCTAGACTTTGTGAAAAAAGCTCCTCATATAACATGAGACACTACTCATAAGCCATGACACTGCTCATTTAACCCTAGGATCATACTCCACAGCACTGTTCCTGCTTTCTCCTCTCCAGCATTTACTCTTTGCCAAGCTGTCTCCATTAATGTTAAGAAAATCAACAATTATTCCAAATTCAGGATGCAACTCAAAATGTACACCTAACCTATCTCCTTTTTACTCTCTTCTCTGTCAAGATTCACTGAAGATTGACCCACACTAGAAACTAATGTATGTATTGTACATTAATGTCTGCTTGATTGTACTTTGCATTGTGCTTGTTCACTAGAATGTTTATACAAAGTTTATTCTATGTAATCTGTCTGAACCATGTTGTTACTGCTTACATTTCTGTATTTATTTGCTTGTTAATTGTTTTGTACATCACCCAAACTGAGCCTGAAATTGGTCAGTATTGGTCAGTACGCTACCCTGGTAAACAAATATAAATAAAATAAAATGAAAGTATCTTTTGACAGAGCCTCCTGTGGCAGGGAGGACTCTAATGGTCACTGCCCTAGGGGCAGAGTAGGCTTGAAAAGTCAAGCATTTAGAGGTCTTTTCATCGATTAGCATTTTCAGTATTCATGAAGGCTTGACCACCAGCTCATTTGTGGAGGCAGATGGAGATGCTTGTCTCTTCACCTAGAGAGTTAGAAGGCCATCACAGATGATTCTTGGGTGAAGAGAGTAATATAAAAAAGTTATGTAATCCCCTTCACTGCAAAGCCAACCCTTGTTTCTAAGTCCCTTCCAGATGTTCCACCAGTCAAAGAAGGGCCATATCCAATAAATTTCATGGCTACTAGAAAAAAATAGGCATACAAGAGGTTCCATCAGACCACAAGAAGGTCTGGAGTCCACTGAAGATTCATTTCAGTGCCAAAAAAAAGGGTAGGGACCACAGACTCATCCTGGACTTCACAAGCTAAAAATGTTCGTAAAGAAGACTATATCCTGGATGGTCACAGTGCAGTCCATTCTTTCTCTCATTCAGGATACCTGTTATCTAAAAATTGCAGGGCAGACCAGAAGGTATCTACGCTTTGGGGTGGGAATCAGTCACTATTAGTTCAGGGCACTGCCATTAGGTCCCACCACATGCCCACCCCCCCCCCCAGGTGTTCAACAAATATATGGTAGCAGTAACAACACACCTCTAGCTGTAAGTTTTCCAGGTGTTCCCATATTTTGACAATTAGCTTCTCACTGCAACAGTAAGAGAGTCCTTAATCCAAGTAAGACATTTTTTGCTTCAGTTGTATCAGTCCTACAGAATTCCTGTAAATCATGAAAAATCAAACTTGTAGCCTACCCAGACCCTAGATTTCACTGAATGCCATCTGGACAAAACTTCTTAAATTGCAAAACTTCCTCGCTGATGTCAGTATGCCTACAGGTACAAGAAGTGGCCTGGACTTTGAGTCCAACAGCATTACCAATTCTTTGTTTAGTGGGCTCCATGGCAGCTGCAACAACATTGATACTACTTGGGGTTCTGTGGTCCCTCCTAACACATTCTCTCCACCATCGATTCAAGTGATCCATCATTATCACATCTCGTACTGGGCAACCTTTGCTGTGATAGCACAAAGATGTCCATTTATTTTTTCTTACCCGCACATCCATGGTTACCACAGATGCCTCTTCATTAGGAGTGGTCGCCATTTCAAGTGGAGTACAGTTCAAGGTACATTGCACTAACGAGACATATCTTCAGATCCATATTCTGGAGATGAGGGCAGTCCTCCTAACATTGCAGGAACTTCAGGAATACTTCTCCCACAGGAAGTGATTTCTGTCTTGACACATTGATAGTCGTGTACATTAGGGAGGAGCCCACCCATATGCGTTATATTGAGAGGCTATGAGAGTTTGGCATTGGGCGATGTTTTCACATTTTCTCATAGCAACACACATACTAAGTTGATCCAGTATACTAGCTAACAGGCTGAGTCACTGCATTTTCATGCCACATATTGTTTACAGTAATTCCTCTAAGAATTTTGACTTGTAGCAGTGTTTATTTGGCTTCTGTCTTTGACAAATGCTTGCTTTTAATTTCTGAGGAAACTTTCATTATTTCTGTCAGAAGTGCAATGTAATGTGTGGTGTTACACATTATGTGTGTGTGTGTGTGTGTGTGTATATGTGTAGCATTGGACAGTAGGGACTATCTCGTGCAGTCTGAGCTGCATATCACTCCTGTCTTTGCTGTTACTCTGCTTTATTTTCATGTTTTGACTGGAAAATATTAGATCATAGATTTTCTCAACATTTATACATTATTTATGATATGTATGACTGTGTGATTTTAATAGTGATTTAAGCTATGTGAATGTAGTTTAAATTGCTATTAAACATTATTTTATGACAGTTTAATGTGGTTAACTTGTGGAGCTAATTTTTAACTCTGGTTTGGCACATTGGTTGCTTTGGTGTTTAGACATTGTGTACTGTAAATTTTTTACTTCTGTCAGTTGTAAAAGAATTCTGAAAACATTTCAAACTATTTTTTTAAGTGCCTATTGTAATACATTCTCCAGAACTGTCCGTTTGTTGCTCTGGCTGGTGTACTCCACCTTGACTTGATGGATCCTAACTCTAGTTTCACCCCCCCCCCCCATCAAATCCAGTTACACTTAAAAAGACAAGACAAAATAAAAATATACCTCAACCTGTGGTTAATGATTCATTCATGGCCACTGCTTGGCCCGCAGACCACTTGCTTTTTTTTCTGTCTAGTCTGTCTTTGCTGGCCAGAATGAAACAGGGGTAGACACATCCCTGGGGGGGATGTTCCAGCAGCTGGCACAGGTATCGGAGAACCAAACCCATTGGGTGCAGTAGTCGTCCGTGGTTAAGAAACCCCCTTGCCAGACATAATATTATGCTCCCAGATATTTTACTTAGTAGTGATGTTCACAAGAAATGGCAATGCCATCATACAGCTGATAATTAGAGTATAGCTGTTTTTAAGGCTGATATGGTTTTCTTGGCTAAGAATGTTCTGCAGTAGCTAATTCTGGTGGTTGTGTTTCCATCCATAGCTCTACTGTTAGTTTGGCTAGAGACATTTCTGTTTTAAAGAATGATTAATACAGAGGTGATTTCCTAGGTAACTCTGAGTCCAGTCAGTCTGATTCTTTGGAAGTTGAACCTGAGCTTAGGTCCTCACAGGTGTTCGCTTTTTCTCAGGTGTTTGCTAGATTTTGTCATGTTTTTGTTAGGGAGCAATCTGGAACTGCTATAGAGCTAGACAGGGTATTTGACCTTGTACAAAATGTGATGCCCAATTCTGTAGCTACCCCTCGTCTCTTACCAGCCTTTTAAAATGTTTATAAATATTCCTGCAAGACACTAGTATCTATTCCAGCACATCCATAAAAAGGGTCATAGAAAATGTAGGGTCTCCATGGATATGACCTCTTTTCTCATTTGACTGCTGACCTAGCTGCAGTCTCCCCAGCTGCCTGCTCAGATAAGGTCTTTGCTTCATCTAATTCAATGCCTCTTTATGAAGAGGGAAAATTGTTAGCTCTTCAGGGCAAAAGGATGTCTCTTTTTTGTAATCTAGCCTTTAGAATGTTAAATTGCCAAGGCTTTATGTGGAAATGTATTTTACAGTGTATGTACAGTTTGGATGATTTTGCTGCATCCTTACCTGAGAGCAAAAATCGTAAATGAATTAAATTGTTTCTAATTTGACTCAGGTTTTGAAACGTGCTTTGAGAGGTGTGCTTGAATGTGCAGGTACAGTCTCAGGAAATGCTGCTGCTTCTGTTATATTAAGACTGTATGCTTGCTTAAGTAATCAGAACGTTTCTGATAATTAAACAGCTGAAGTTGTGATGCACCTTTAAGTTCTGAATCTGTGATTGGGGCCTCTGTTACAGAGATTCTAAAAGAGTGGGATGATAGAGGGAAATTAATGCTTGGAGTATCTAGGATGTTTCATGTATCCAAGTTTATTTAAGTATTTATTTTATTTTGTTTTTGTTTACCAGGAAAGTCTGACTGGGTAATACCCATTTTTAGCAAAGGCCTGGGGAGAAAAGCTCCATTTGCTTACATTATACTAAGTTCTAGTTAAACACAGAATAGTTACATTTCTATTTACATTTATACACAAACAATAACAGTCATGCATTGTAAAATTTTACAGAGGTGGAAGTTACTAAAGAGAAAGCCCGTGTTTACTAAAGATAAAGCCCATGTGCAACTTAGTGGATTGTACAGGCAGCAGTTGTGTCTAAAAATTGTTTTGTCATTTACAGTGCAATGAAAAAGTATTTGTCCCCTTCCAGATTTCTTACTTTTTTGCATGTTTGTCACACTTAAATGTTTCAGATCATCAAACAAATGCAAATATTAGACATAGATAACCCAAGTAAACATAAACTGCAGTTTTTAAGTGATGATTTTATTTATTAAGGAAAAAAACTATCCAAACCTGCATGGCCCTATGTGAAAAAGTAATTGCCCCCTAAACCTAATAACTGGTTGTGCCACCCTTAAGCAGTAACAGCTGCAATCAAGCATTTGTGATAAGTGGCAGCGAGTCTTTCACATCACTGTTGAGGAATTTTGGCACACTCTTCTTTGCAGAATTGTTTTAATTCGGCCATATTGGAGGGTTTCTGAGCATGAACTGCCTTGTTAAGGTCATGGCACAGCATCTCAATTGGATTCAAGTCCGGACTTTGACTCGGCCACTCCAAAACCTTAATTTTGTTTTTTTTTTTAAGCCGTTCAGAGGTGGACTTATTGGTGTGTTTTGGATCATTGTCCTGGTGCAGAACCCAAGTGCGCTTCAGCTTGAGGACATGAACTGATGGCCGGGCATTCTCCTTCAGGACTTTTTGGTAGAAAACAGAATTCATGGTTCTGTCAATCACGGCAAGTCGTCCAGATACAGAAGCAGCAAAGCAGCCCCAGATCATCCCACTACCACCACCATGTTTGACTGTTGGCATGATGTTCTTTTTCTGAAATGCCGTGTTACTTTAATGCAAGATGTAACAGGACGCACACCTCCCAAAAAGTTAAACCTTTGATTTGTCAGTCTATAGAATATTTTCCCAAAAGTCTTGGGAATCATCAAAATGTTTTTTTGCTCTTTTGGGGTAATTTTTATAGGCCAGCCACTCCTGGGAAGGTTCACCACTGTTCCAAGTTTTCTCCATTTGTGGATAATTGCTCTCACTGTGGTTCGCTGGAGTCCCAAAGCTTTAGAAATGGCTTTGTAACCTTTTCCAGACTGATAGATGTCAATTACTTTGTTTCTCATCTGTTTCGGAATTTCTTTGGATCGCGGCATGATGTCTTCCTTTTTGGGATCTTTTGGCCTACTTCACTTTGTCTGACAGGTTCTATTTAACTGATCTCTTGATTCAACAGGTCTGACAGTGATCAGGCCTGGGTGTGGCTAGTGAAATTGAACTCTGCTTTCCAAAAATGTGATTAATCACAGTTACTTCATGATTTAACGGGGGGCAATTACTTTTTCACATAGGGCCATGTAGGTTTGGATAGTTTTTTTTCCTTACTTGGGTTATCTTTGTGTAATATTTGTCTAATATTTAAATTTGTTTGATGATCTGAAACATTTGTGTGTGACAAACATGCAAAAAAATAAGAAATCAGGAAGGAGCAAATAGTTTTTCATTGCACTGTAAGTGAGAGGTTGAGAGTACTCTGTTTAGGGAAAGTGTTTAGTGACTATCATATGGTGAACACCAAGTCTCAACCTTGTGATGAGCATGTGCATGACCAAGATTGGTTAAGATGCTGTTTAAGCAGTGGTTTAAAACTATTTGTTGGAGAGTAGTATTTGTGTGGGGATCCGCGGTGGTGGTGCTGCAGTAGCGTTGTCGCCTCACAGTAAGACGCTGTCTGGTTCGATTTTCAGCTAGAGCGTCTTCTGCGTGGAGACATGCGTGAATGGGTGTACCTTTGTTGAAGGTTGTGTGTCAGGGCTGATAACTCGGCACGTAAAAATCAACTATCAATCATTAGCGGACTGGAGTTCCACTGTGGCAACCCCTAACTGGGAAAAGCCGAAAGACACAACAAAAGTATTTGTGTGGGGATGTTATTCCAGAGTTTAGCAACATATTGGGAGTAGAGCAAGTCTCCTGCCACATTATCGTATTTATTGAGTAAGTAATAATAATTTATTACTAGAACGGAGGTCCCTTGCGGTACAGTAGGGCATTAATAAATTTTGTAGCAAAGAGCATTCTTCTGGATGATGGAGTTTGTGTACTGTAGTTATTTGTTGAATATCTTAGGTAGTTTCTTACTTCAAACAAGTTTAATTGCTTTAAGCTATGGCAATGGTGGACCCTATGAGAGAAATTGGTGGCAAATTTAGCTGTTTTATTGTAGCAGGAGGCAAGTTTCTTTGATTATTGTTTAAGTTTGTTAGGCTAGGAGTGGCGTATAACAGAGTTGGCAATAAGAAGGTGGTGGCTAGAGTTTTTCTTGCAGTATATGTAAGGAATCCATTGATAATAAAAAGGGAGTCTAGTTTCTGGTGTGTAGATTTAATGGTGTGCAGTATATGGTGGTCATATTTGAGATTGTCATCTGTTGTAAAGCCTGGAAGTTTACTGTGAGTTACAGTTTCAGTGACAGTATTATTTACTAACTTTATATTAAAATATTGCTTTTGATTTTGGCAACTTTCTGAGGTAAAAGCATTAACTTAGTATCTGATGTTGTTGCCTTCATTTGCTGTTCAACCTATGGGTTTTGGATCCGACTCGTCCACATAAGGTCTGGGCTCCAACCAGGGCCGGCCTTAGCTGAAATAGGCCCTAGGCGAAGTACTGCTCTGGCGCCGCTTAAGCCCCACCCACACCAAACTCAAGGAACACCCCTATTTGAGCCACACACGCTAACTTTGGGATCCTAAAAACAGAGATGGCTAACTTCACGGCACACATGCAAATGGAGAATAGTTGTGTGACTGCCAAATCATATACCAATGCATTGTACAAGCACGTACACAAATGCATGCATCTCACCATACCCAATAGAACCACAACACTCTCCTCCACAAAAAGGAAGCCAATCTGGTGGTCCCCTGCCATAAACAAACTTTATAACAGAAGGAGGAAACTGATGCGGAATAAGGTGAAGTCACAAGACCGGAAAAACTCCGTTATCTGCCTCAACAAAAAGTTGAGATCCCTCATCAAATCCTCTAAAGCTAGGTATGAAAACAGAATTGCAGCAGATAGTAAAGACAACCACAAGGCCTTCTATAGTTATGTAAAGAATCTCCACGGTAATACCCAGATTTGCTCTGAGCTACTGCACAATGGTACCTCCTATACTGAGCCAACAGATATTGCCAGTATACTGGCCAACAGATTCAGTGCCAACTTTACCCACACCAAAGGACCAATCACAATACCAGTAGATTGCCAGGCTCCCAGTATTACTGCTGCACAGGTTAAAACAGCACTGTCCAATGCCAATAATACAGCTTCTATGGGACCTGACCATATCCCTGGTTGTGTTCTACATGAACTACAGAATGAACTGGCACCTCACCTGTATGCCCTGTTCAATCACAGCCTCACCTCAGGCTTTGTCCCTGCCGAATGGCGCACTGCTACAGTCATCCCTCTCCACAAAGGAGGAAGCGACTACAGACCCTGGGAACCATCGCCCCATTAGCCTGAAGAGTCTAACATGCAAAGCTATGGAACGCATAATCATGGACCTAATAAACAAGGATATAGGGAATCTCCAAACACTGGATTCCACACAGTTTGGTTTTGTGAAGGGTAGATCATGCCTGCTCAACTTGGTTGACTTCGAGTCAGTCACCAGACCTTGATCTGGCCAAGGCTTTTGATACCATTCCCCAACTCAGGAATCATAGAAAAACTCACTAAGCTTGGCATCAACCCCTTATAGCACTAGGTGGGTTGCAAACTGGCTCACAGACTGCCGATTAGTCACGAGTGGAGTCCCACAGGGTTCGGTCCTGGGTTCTCTCCTGTTTGGTATCTACTTCTCTGTAGTCCAGGCCAACACGAAGGGGCTCTGGCTGGCAACGTTCACAAACAATTGCAAGTTGGGAGCTATTATTAACTCCGCAAGTGATGTTGACATGCTACAGAATGATCTCACTGTGACCAACAACTGGTGTCAGAACCATAACCTTAAGCTCAATGCCAAAAAATGTGTTAACCCTTTGGGAAAAACCCAGTTCCCATGAATTACCACACTGATGGTAGTCCAGTGAGATCTGGGAACACAGGTTGACAGCAACCTCTCTTTTGATCACCACATTGCCACTGTGGTCAGAAAGTCCTGTGTGGCACAGCTCATTACTAAGGGGTTTTGCATGCAGGAAGAGAGAGATCATTGTCTCCCTCTACTCTTCCCTCATTAAGTCAATCATCAAGTACAATGCCCCATTTGGCATGTACCTCACTAGACACCTGCAACAACTGGAGAGGCCACAGAACATACCTCACAAAGAGGAGATCCTAGGCCTTAAACACTTGTCCTATATGGACAGACTCAAAAAACTTCCAACTATTCTCTGTCTCATATTGCCTACTTAGAGGGAATCTCTGCTCGCTTTACAAAGCCATGTATAGCCCAGCTCTGTTAGAAATGCTACATCTAAAAGAAATCCCAATTCCTCCGCACCACACGCTCCAGCCTCAACCTCATTATCACAATTAACAGAACATGTTGGAGGGACAGGTTCATAACCCAGAGACTGCCTATGCTATGGAACAGACTTCCCATACATGTCAAGCAGAGCACCTCGCTGACCCTCTTCAAGAGAAATCTTGATGAGTGGATGGGAAACAGAAAATTCACCCTGGTGATAACTCCAGTGGCTCTATTCAACAGAGGCACTAGGAACTACGGTCAGATGGCACTATGCCAGGGTAATCTT